>NC_079978.1:9583057-9744200 GCF_029852145.1 Microplitis mediator | reverse complement strand
TACCAGATTGAATCCATGCTTTCAATAAATACTCATAGAAACTATCACCCAAAGCTCCAAGAGATATATGATCTGCCGAAAAAAAGTATTTAATTAAATTACATCAATAATAATAATAATAATAATAATAATAATAATAATAATAATAATAATAATAATAATAATAATAATAATAATAATAATAATAATAATAATAATAATAATAATAATAATAATAATAATAATAATAATAATAATAATAATAATAATAATAATAATAATAATAATAATAATAATAATAATAATAATAATAATAATAATAATAATAATAATAATAATAATAATAATAATAATAATAATAATAATAATAATAATAATAATAATAATAATAATAATAATAATAATAATAATAATAATAATAATAATAATAATAATAATAATAATAATAATAATAATAATAATAATAATAATAATAATAATAATAATAATAATAATAATAATAATAATAATAATAATAATAATAATAATAATAATAATAATAATAATAATAATAATAATAATAATAATAATAATAATAATAATAATAATAATAATAATAATAATAATAATAATAATAATAATAATAATAATAATAATAATAATAATAATAATAATAATAATAATAATAATAATAATAATAATAATAATAATAATAATAATAATAATAATAATAATAATAATAATAATAATAATAATAATAATAATAATAATAATAATAATAATAATAATAATAATAATAATAATAATAATAATAATAATAATAATAATAATAATAATAATAATAATAATAATAATAATAATAATAATAATAATAATAATAATAATAATAATAATAATAATAATAATAATAATAATAATAATAATAATAATAATAATAATAATAATAATAATAATAATAATAATAATAATAATAATAATAATAATAATAATAATAATAATAATAATAATAATAATAATAATAATAATAATAATAATAATAATAATAATAATAATAATAATAATAATAATAATAATAATAATAATAATAATAATAATAATAATAATAATAATAATAATAATAATAATAATAATAATAATAATAATAATAATAATAATAATAATAATAATAATAATAATAATAATAATAATAATAATAATAATAATAATAATAATAATAATAATAATAATAATAATAATAATAATAATAATAATAATAATAATAATAATAATAATAATAATAATAATAATAATAATAATAATAATAATAATAATAATAATAATAATAATAATAATAATAATAATAATAATAATAATAATAATAATAATAATAATAATAATAATAATAATAATAATAATAATAATAATAATAATAATAATAATAATAATAATAATAATAATAATAATAATAATAATAATAATAATAATAATAATAATAATAATAATAATAATAATAATAATAATAATAATAATAATAATAATAATAATAATAATAATAATAATAATAATAATAATAATAATAATAATAATAATAATAATAATAATAATAATAATAATAATAATAATAATAATAATAATAATAATAATAATAATAATAATAATAATAATAATAATAATAATAATAATAATAATAATAATAATAATAATAATAATAATAATAATAATAATAATAATAATAATAATAATAATAATAATAATAATAATAATAATAATAATAATAATAATAATAATAATAATAATAATAATAATAATAATAATAATAATAATAATAATAATAATAATAATAATAATAATAATAATAATAATAATAATAATAATAATAATAATAATAATAATAATAATAATAATAATAATAATAATAATAATAATAATAATAATAATAATAATAATAATAATAATAATAATAATAATAATAATAATAATAATAATAATAATAATAATAATAATAATAATAATAATAATAATAATAATAATAATAATAATAATAATAATAATAATAATAATAATAATAATAATAATAATAATAATAATAATAATAATAATAATAATAATAATAATAATAATAATAATAATAATAATAATAATAATAATAATAATAATAATAATAATAATAATAATAATAATAATAATAATAATAATAATAATAATAATAATAATAATAATAATAATAATAATAATAATAATAATAATAATAATAATAATAATAATAATAATAATAATAATAATAATAATAATAATAATAATAATAATAATAATAATAATAATAATAATAATATTAAAAGTGATTAATTAAAATTTTTTTTGGAGAATTTATTGATAAAAAAATAGTGTGTGAGTGTGTGTGTGTGTGTGTGTGTGTGTGTGTGTGTGTGTGTGTGTGTGTGTGTGTGTGTGTGTGTATTATAACACCCTGATAATTGTGATATATGTTACACATTAGAGAGGGCTAAGAAAAAATAATCGATATAGGGCCTAGAGGGATGTGTTGATGATAAATTTTAGTGATTGTCGATCGTATGTAATCTTTATACAGTAACGTACGGAGATCCGGTTTTTTTTTTTAAGATATTGCCTGCTATTTTCTGGTCCTTCGAATTATTAGTAATTGATCGTCTGTACCACTACCACCACCACCACCATGGCGACCAATCGTTTTAATGTAAATTAAAAATTTATTTAATTTCTGTATTCGTCCGTCGATGATTTATTAAATTAAATTATAGTAATAAGTGTATGGGGATATTTATCATGTTTTATATTATTGAAAAAAAGGGTCACTAAGTTTTTAATGAAAAATAGTTCTTCCACCTTTTACGTTTGACGTAATTTTTTTTTAAATATTATTGAATTTGTAACTTTTAATAAAAATTAAATTTAATTTAATCCTCAGATCGAAGGAGATTAAATTAAAGTTAATTGTGTAATCAAATCTGGACTTTTTCTTTAAGTTCGACATAAAAGAATTTTTTTTTTAACCTTTAGATTGGATTTAATTCTATTGCTATTAAACGATAATCAGAGAGACGAAAAAAAGTGTTTTGTTTGGGTGGTGGGCAAATAAAAAAAAAAAAAATAAAATTCGATTGAGTACTTACGTAATCCCCACTTGCCGGTTCGTGGATGAATGAAATTAGGATATAAGCCTTTGGGTTTCTCAAGACTCCTCAATGTCGATCTCACGTGTTCGACTTTACTCTTGAAAACCGGATTGCCAGTTATATCACTCAGATATGAGAACTCAAGATGCATAGTACCTAACTCTGAGAGGATACTACAGCCACCACTTGCCCAACCGTAGTTTCTACTCATCTGAAATGTTATTATATCGATCATAATATTATAATCTTAATTTATATTTATATACAAGCATTATATATGATTAAATGTAGGTATAAATATATATTTTATTAAATGTATTATTATATCTAGACATATACTTGTCATTGGATTCAAATAAATTATATTTCACGTTTGAGTGATTGTAAGAGTATAAAGATGGATGAATAAATTGGTTTTACTTGGAAGTTGTAAAATTGATGAAGGTTAAAAAATTTAATAACAAAAAGAGAAGTAAAAAAAATGATTGGATGAATTGAACAGAAGTGAGAATAGACTTGAGAATAAGCATAATCATTTTATAATTCAATCTCGCCAATTAAGACGTCGACGGTAATTTCTCAGCGGAGATAAATGAGTAAGGAATCTAACTCTTCCGCGAGCTTCTCATATTTTAACGACTTCTTTTTTTATTATTTTTTATCTATTCAATTTTCATGGAACGTTTATTTTATTGGAAAATTCCTTGATACCTTGATAATCTTCTTAGCTTTTTTTTTTCTCTTTTATAAAAATTATAATAGCTATTGAAGAATTTTGATTGAATCGGTGGTAATTTACTGCAGTTGACTATTAAATCGTTAGTGGTATAGAGAGATATAGAAATAAGTTAATTGAAAAAACTAGTGAGAAATTCACAGATACCGCGTTGCAATTAAAACTTCTACCCATTAGTTATAATTGTAACGAATATTCATGTTGCTAGAGAATTCATGTAATGAATGCGAAGCATTGGATTTAAATATATATATTTTCGTCATTCTTATTTAATTGTAATTGATGTTTAATATTTTTACCGAAACAATGTAATTTATTATTAATTTTGTATTCATCTTGGATGTACATAATGATTGATTATTTTAAAAATATTAAAGCAATATAACATAAAAAAATTTGACTTAAGTGATACTCGTCTATTAAATCTTGAAATATTACTAATTTATAACAATTTTTTTTGATCGAGAATAAAACTGTTTATCGGAAAAATTTTTATGGAAAATTATTTTTATTTTTTATTAAACTATTAAAAATAAATAGAAAACGAGAAAAGTAGAGAAATAATTCGTTAAAAAAATTTTCGAAATTATAATTAATGTAAAAAAATAATTTTTTAAATTTTCAAACCGCCATAACTAATAGAAATCTTGGTTTTTATGGAAATTTTTTTTTTCATCATCAACCCACCGAGGAATAGAGCAATAAAAAAAAAAAAACATTTAAAAATTTCAGACACAAGTATTTTTATGGCCAAAAGTAGGTGGAGCCCCACTTCTAGACCATTACCAAAAAAAAATCATTATTTTTAAAATATTTATTTGATTGAAGTTTTTGTCTAAACGTGGGAAAAATAGGCAATTTTTATCATGAAATTGAAGAAAATTTACATAATACTATTATTATTGCAGAAGCTATAAAAAGCAAAAATATTTCGACAAAGATGCACATAACAGCTTAGCGCGAAAAAAAACGAACAATAATTGGTGGTCTGTAATCATTACTAATTAAAAATCGGTAACCATAAACACTACAATAGTTAGTTTCTACCAAAACAAAAAAAAAAAAAAGTTAATTTATTTTTGTAATATTTTAATAAGAGAGTGATTTTGAATAAGAATAAATTAAATAGAGGTATTACTATAAATATTTACCCCAGTATGAAGGTTGATAAGGGAATGAGGGATTCCCGTTTCTGTTTGAAAAGCTGGTAGCATTCGCTCACCAAGTTGTACAGCCTTGTCTCGGAACATAACATCTCCTGTGAGTGCGTAGTTAGTTAATAAACTTCCCATGAAACGAATATTAGCTTCGAATAGAGATATTTCTGAATTCTGAAAAATATATTTAAAAAAAACAATAAATAATTAAGTGAAATGAAGATGTCATATTAATAATTATTAGTTTAAAAATAAATTAATGAATAAGTTAACTAAAGTTGCACTCCAAATAACTAAAAAACGAATTCAATCCATTAAATTTCACATGAAGTATTTACTAATGAATTGATAAAATACTTTAATCAGCGTATTTTTGATTATTTATGATGATCATTGAATAACTGATATGTTGAATATAATTTATACTCCAATTAACCGTACAAGTGTTGAGTCATTAAAAATAAAATGATATATATTTATTTTTTTTATTCAACCATACGTTAATAATAAAAAAAAAAAAAATAATATGTAAAAATAAAGAGATGAATGAAATGAAATAGTGATAAAAAATTTTGTCCATATAAACATCTATGGGAATAACGTCTTGGTTTTTATTATAAAGCTGTCAAAGTTAAATCGCGCGCTCGTAAAACGATGAGCAGTTTTTTAATTTTTTTGTTTCACGTATGACGCCGGAAGCGTCGATATAGAAAATAACGTTTTATTTGTCCTAGTAGATGTTACTCCTCTCTACTTCTACCGTCATCATCGCCACCTATACCATCGTCGCTTCCTCTTCTCGATCAATCTATTTCTCTCTCAGGTCCAGCAAATATTTTCCAAAGGTGCGGTTTGTTAAAATGTTCGTTATAACGATGTCACCGTCACTTCATCAATACAATCTATATCTATCGTATTCTCTATATATTTTATTATTTGTTTTATTATTATTTTCTATCCGTGTATACATTCTACAGACGAACGATGTTAGATTAAAAAAGAAAAAAAAGTAGCACGAAAGTGAATGAGGTAGACGTTGTTTGTTTATTCGAGGTAATAATGAAGGAGTCTCGACCTCAGTTAATGTAGGGTGAATTATCGACGTGGCAATTAGCGGATACGCCTTCTCTTATACTCCCTTTTGCTATTACTACTACCATTACTTCTCCTTTTTCTTCTTTCTCTTCTGTATTTCTTTCTTCTTCCGCTCTCTCGTTCTTTAGTTAATTAGGAAATTAAAGTTTGCCATTGAATATACAAAGGAAATGATTTGTGACGATTACTTACTCTTATCAGCAATTTCATTTTAAAATAATCTATCGACAATTCGATTAATCATTTATAAAGCTTTACATTAATTTTTTATTTAGAAATAGGGTATTTAAAAAGTAATTAAATATAACGGGTTAGTCAAATTGAAATATTCGGATGTATATATATAATATCAATGCTAAAAATCGACTTGTACATATAAAAATAATATTTACTTATATATGGAAAAGCCTTGAAAAATGGGAGCGGTAAGGAAATCTTTCAATTACTAAAAATTAACCAAATTGAAAAAAAAAAAAACAATTTCGTAAAAAAATTGAAATTTTGTAAAGAATTACTATGTGCGATAGAATCCATGACTAAAAACGGTAAAAAAAAATTTTGTAATAAAAATTTTCGGGCATCTGAAATTGCTCGAAAATAATTGTAAATGTAAAAATTTACGATCTGAAACCATTTTCAAAAAGGAAAAAAAAAATTTTTTATTACAAATTTCGAGTACCCTACACTGTAAAAAATTCGTGGAGTGAATGCGGATTAAATCCGGAGTGAATGCGGAGTGAATGAATTTTTAATTATTCACTCCTCTCGGAGTGAAATTCAGTCCGCAGGAGAGTTTTCGCGGAGTAGATAATTTTTTATTAATTTAATCCCTTCGGAGTGAAATTCACTCCGGAGCGGAGTTTTGAAAATATTATTAATAAAATATAACTCCACATAATAAAATCGAAGTAAAAATTCGCGTATTACATTATTGATCAGCTGATATGCACACCCATACACACATATACATATTTAGGCACACACGCGCACTCGCACACACACGCACGCACACATTTGCACACACGCACACATTCGAACACACGTACACATTTGTACATACGCACACCTTGCACACACGCACAAATTTGCACACACGCACACATTTGCACACACGCACAAATTTGCACACACGCCCACATTTGCACACACGCACAAATTTGCACACACGAACAAATTTGCACACACGCAAAAATTTGCACACAAGCACACATTTGCACTCACGCACAAATTTGCACTCACGCACAAATTTGCACTCACGCACAAATTTGCACTCACGCACAAATTTGCACACACGCACAAATTTTCACACATGCACACATTTGCACACACGCACACAAACACCTGCACACACCCAAACACACACATGCACACATATTGTTTAGTAGTTTCATATAAATTAATATAAATTTATTTAAGTATTAAAACTCCGGACCGGAGTGAATTAGGAGTGAAATAAAATCCGCGTCACTCCGCAATCACTCCGCTAAAAAAAAACTCCCAGTTCACTCCGCATGCGGAGTGATTTTTTTAAAACTCCGGAACTCCGAGTGGCGGAGTGATTCCGGAGTGAATTCGGATTTTATTTCACTCCTAATTCACTCCGAATTCACTCCGGATTTTTTACAGTATATTTTGTCCGACTCTCCTTTAAAACAGCGTACATAAAAGTAAAGTAAAAATATCCATCCTTAATTTAGTTTCATATGAAGCAAGTCATCTGGTTTCAGAGGCTCTAATGGTGCACTTTGGTTAAAAGTATTAGCTCACAGCTATTAGTGCACACTTAGTTATTTAATGTCTATCTCTTATTCTATTTTTATCTATAGTAGATATTAATTATCTTATAATTGCCACTCTTAATATCTCATTTAATTTTTTTTTGTTTTATTATTTTATTCTTAATGCCACTGAGAATTAGTGAATTTCCTATTATTCTATTTTTTATTCTGTCCAGTAAAGGGGTAAAAAAAATTTAATGAAGAACGGAAATACGTATATAAAAAAGAGAAAAAAGTACGTGTGCTCACATTAATTAGTTGCCATTCGTGAAAAGCAAAAAAAAAAAATTATAGAGGGGGATGGCATGAGAAATATTCTCTGTGCTTTGTGGACACCGGAAACTGCCGGTTTGAAGATGGAATCAAGGAAAAGAAGATTGCTAGTGCAGGCTCGCTGTAATAGTGCTGAGTTGGTATTATTAACATGAAGGAAATGCTAGGAAGAACATCTAAAGAAACTAAATTTTAAAAAAATAAATAAATAAATTAAAAATTACTTTGAGTAAATATTCATAATTTAAATTATTTTTTCATTTTAGTGTTTTTAAACATATTATATTTAGTAAACAGTCATTAATATTCACTAATTGAAATATAAGAAAGATACTTAAAAATTTATTCTTCTGATATGGTTTAAATTTTCAGCTCTAATAAAAATTGACGGGCGTTGAATAAAGTATAAGTTTTCTTATTTAGACCAAGACAGAGTACTTCAAAAATAACTTTTTTATTTTGATAAATTTTTTAGGTCTGCTCTTTTATCCTTGGTACTTCATATCACTGAAAAATTCATAATAATCGCACGATAAATAAAAAAATTTTTTACTTTTTTTACTAACTTTTTTACTTGACCCGTCATGTCCCGAGTGCCTTACAGTGTCTCATCTCTTATAATAGATATATATTAAAATTTATCATTTTGAATATACACATTCAATGATATAAATTTACATGATATTTAGCATTTATTTCATTAGAACAATTCATGCAAACGGTTTGTGGGGAACTTAAGTAATAAAGTCTGTAATGAACTAGCTGCCCGGGTCGAAAAATTTGATCTGATTTTAGTCTAATATGACTTTATATTTAGACTAATTGGTCTGTATTCGAACTAGGTGATGTGTCTTAGATATAAAATTATTTCCTGTGCTCAAGTCGAACGACAGGATTATGACCCAGCGCTCAAGTCGGAATTCTCAGGTAGTTCGCGCTCAACTCGGCATCGTCCAAATATTTTGAGAAAAAAAAACTGATTTTGATCTATAGGTAACCAAAATCAGACTAAAAATTATTGAAAACAAGTCACAAAATAGTCTAAATAAGGAATAGTACGGGCAAAACTCGTTTAAATTTCACATCCCGGGAAAAAAAGTTCTTATATGATCATATATAAATCATATAAAAGTGACTCATATAAAATCATATAAAGTCTTATCATAAAATTGGTCCTATAAAAACTTATATGACTTTATAAAATCTTATATAATCATATAAAGTTATATATACCCGGGAAAAAATGATTTTACTTAATCATATATACAATAACTTATATATTACTAGATCTCAAAATTGGCAGGATCTGATGATATATAATCAATTATATATAATCATGCATGAATAAAAAAAAAAAAAAATCTATCGGTTAACTGCTACACTGAAAAAAAGATTTACTCGAGCCAACTAAGATTTATTTGAGCCAAAGATATCGTATATTTGGATATGGCCAAATAAATATTTAATTGTGAGAAAGATATAATATATTTGAGTAGTTTAATTGCGTGAAATAAGTGATTTATTTGTGGTAAAGAAATGATCCAATTGCTACAAATAAATAAGGGCTTCAAATATATGTATAGTATCGCCAAATTTTAGGTTATTTGTCACAAATTTAATTTCTTTACCACAAATGTATATTAATTACTTACCACAAATAAATTATATATTTCCGTCAAATTATAAAATTATTTGAATCAACTGTCATATTTTGTTGTACCAAATATATTTATTTGTCATTAAGAAATATTTTAAAAAAAGCCACAAATAAATTGATTTATTTGGGACAAAAATTTCTTTTTTTCAGTGTATTTTGCCAAGAGGCCACCCATCCAACTAATGTCCTACCTCAATGCTGCTCAACTTTGATGATCGCTTGATTGCCGTCTGCTTCTCTAGTCTGCTTTACTCTTATAAGTATTCAACAAGCTATAGCATTCCTTAAATCAAATGATCAAATTGATTCATCTTACATAAATAATGCACCAAATATGATCAAATTTTATCACATTTGTGTTTTATATCAAATTACAAGTTTCTTTAAGATAACCTGCTTATAAGACCATAGAAACTTATATATAAGAATCATAAAACTATATAAACTTTTATAAAATCATATATGATTTTATATAACCGTATTAAACTCTTTTGTAATGATACAAATTTATTTATAACTTCATATAAAATCACATAAATTCGTATTAATTATCTGAATTCTTAGAAGAATTTTATAAGGTCATATAAGATTTCATATGATCATATATGATCATACATGATTATGTATAACCATATAAAACGTGCTCTTGTTATTTCATAATGTTATATATAACCTTATATGAAGTTACATCGAATTTTATAAAAATTTTATAAGATTATACGAATTATTATAAGAATTTTATAAGAGCATATGAGTTCTTATATAATCATGTATGACTGCATATAATTTATAACATTTTATCTGGTAATATCATAAACTCATATATAACTTTATAAAAAATCATATCAACTATTATAAGATCCTTATAAAATTATAGAAATTCGTATAAGAAATTTTTAAGATCGCATGAGCTTTTACATGATCATATATGATTATATATAAACATATAAAACTTCACCCGGTATTTTTATAAAGTTATATATAACTTTAAATAAAATCACATCAAATGTTATAAAATTCTTATAAGATCATATGAATCCTTATAAGAAATTTATAAGATTATGTGAGCTTTCATATAATCATATATAAACATATGTGTTTATATATGATTCTATAAGAACTTTTTCCCGGGTTTATATAAAATCACATCAACTTTTATAAAATCCTTATAAAACTATATAAATTCTTATAAGCTTTTCATAAGATCATATGAACTTTTATATGATCATATATAGGGGAAGGGGGGGGGGGCAAAAGGGGGTAGGGTTGGCAAAACGGGGTACCCCCAAAATTTGATAAAAAAAAATTTTATATTTTAAATGGTTTTTAAATATTCCAAAATCACTTCTGTAAATATAATTAAGCGTTACTTTGAATTTTTTAACTTCCCGCTAAGAAAATTGCAAATTTTCAAAAAAGGGAAGTTATTGGTTTCGGTCCGATTTTCGAAAATCGAGTTTTCATCAGATGTCGACGTTTTGAGGTCCTAGGAAACTATTCTGACTATTCCCGGATGGACGTCCGTGTGTGTGTGTGTGTGTGTGTGTGTGTGTGAACTTTTTTTTGTCCGACGATATCTTTGGAACGGATGAACCGATTTGAACGTACTTGGTGGCGATCGAAAGAGCTCACCAAAACTTAGTCTTGATTAGATTTTGGGGTAAATCGATCATGTAGTTTACAAGTTATACAAAGAATAAGAATTAAAAAAATTTTTTTTTTTTGGTTTTTTATTGATTTCTCAGAAACGACTTATACGATCAACTCCAAAATCTAATCAGCTTTAGAACTTGATAAAACGCGTCGATTGCCGCCTTAGCCATCTCAATCGGATAATTCGTTCGAGAGTTATCGCGGGCAAAAGAAATGGTAAAAAACGGTTTTTTGCGAATATCTTCGAAACAACTGAACCGAACAATTTCAAAATTTTCTCAGCTCTAGAACTCAATAAAATACGCCGATTGCCACCTCAACCATCAAAATCGGTCAATTCGTTCGTGAGATATCGTGGGAGAAAGAAATGCTAACATCGGTTTTTTTCAAAAACAATGGCACACAAAAGTATTTTCGAGCTCGAAGAGCTCGAAAATGCATCCACAACAATGTTTTCGAGCTCAAGGAGCTCGAAAACAGCGGGAAGTTTTGGGGCTGGCCCGCAGGGTCAACCGATAGACAGATTTTTTTTTGGTAAACTTTTTCAAAAATCATTTGTCAGTTGAAAAATATTAATGACGTTTGTTTTATGATAAAAACTATTAAAAATTTTGTTTCTTCTTTTGTATCCAATAAACATGTAAAATATAATTTTTCTTCATGTAAATTACTTAAATAAAAATTCAACTTAATCAAATTCGTTTAAAAATCTAAAATTTTTTTTTTTTTACCTTTTGTAGGGGCTACCCTTTGCCCGCAAAAATGAAAAATTTTTTTCTTTATCCCTTAGTCGAAAGTACGCACTTCCCTCCCTAATTTTAAGGCCTAAAGTCTCATTTCCCTCTCCTAGTGGAGTTACACGCGCCCCACTTACATCGCCGGGAGCAAAAAATTTTTTCGTGCCTACGGAAACAGCCGGCTGCTGCCATCTACTGAACGTCTACCACTTTATCAATAAAATTTTTGGCGATAACATCATAGATCGTTGCTTTATTTATATGTACGTCAGTGTTTTTTGTGTCTCGTTGTTTGTGATATTTTAAGTAAACAGTGTACTTGCAATAATAAAATGACTGAAAAAGTATCATCTTATGACTCTATGGACGAGGATGAGGTGATAAAAGATTTTGATGCAGAGGCGAGGTTAATTATTGAAAGTTTATGTATTCATTTATATATTATTTATTGGCAGGAAAAAAATCTTGTTCATAGGCATAAATTTATTTCTTTCGAAAAAAAATAATTATTTTTTATTTTTATTTTTTATAAGTATAATTATGTCTTTTTTTTTGTTTTGTTTTTGATGCCTGCCCCCGCCGACCAGACGCACTCGCTTCGCTCGTGCTTTCAAATGTCGCGGGGCAGGCATCAAAAACGCAACAAAAAAAAAAAAGGGAGACGGAAAAAAATTAAAGTTTTATGTATGTCCGAAAGAGGCGCGTCAATAGGGAGCAAATAAAAAAAACATGGCCGACCTGTCAGCTGAAGGCAGAACGTGGTTGTGTTGTTTATAGTATTCAAAAATGTAATTAATAAACGTACTTTCGACCAGGTATAAAGAAAAATCGTATACACCACACGGGAAGATAGTTAAAAGCCCTGCCCTGTGTGTCATGATGCCCTCGGCTTCGCCTCGGGCATCATATCACACAGGGCAGGAATTTCAACTTTCTTCCCTTGTAGTGTAATATACTATTTTTTCATCGGTAACTGAAAACTTCTTCTATTTACTATGAATATCATTAAAAAAAAAGATTTAGCGTATTTGAGTCCTCGAAAAGCTAGTATTTCCTTAAGTACCCCCTTTTGCCCCTCCCTCTCCTAACCATATATAAGCATACAAAACTTTATCTAGTAATTTTATAACTTTGTATAAAATCATATCAATTTTGATATAGTCCTCACAAGAGTATATTAATTCTTATAGGAACTTTATAAGACCATATAAGCTTTTATGTAATCATATATAATTTTTATATATTTCTTATATGATCATATATAAATTGTATATAATTATATATGTTTATATATGATCATATAAAATCTTTTTTTCCCGGGATGTTAATTGAATACAAAGAGAAAGTAAATTTGAATAGAAATAACGTAAAATTTTTATTTGGTTTTAAAATAGATCACATTTTTCGACTCGGGTGAATAATAGCTTAATATGCAATCTACTACATTTTGAAAAATGACTAAATAAAAACATGAGTAGGTATACCTCATAAGAGTTAGATATACATCATAATAATAATTATTATAAATTAATGATCTTGTATTGATTGCTACACTGTAAAAAATTCGCGGAGTGAATGCAGATTAAATCCGGAGTGAATGCGGAGTGAATGAATTTTTAATTATTCACTCCCCTCGGAGTGAAATTTACTCCGCAGGGGAGTTTTCGCGGAGTAGATAATTTTTTATTAATTTAATCCCTTCGGAGTGAAATTCACTCCGGAGCGGAGTTTTGAAAATATTATTAATAAAATATAACTCCACATAATAAAATCGAAGTAAAAACTCGCGTATTACATTATTGATCAGCTAATACGCACACACATACGCACACACATATTTAGACACACACACACGCACACATTTGCATACACACGCCTACATTTGCACACACACGCGGACATACACACAGACATTCGCACACATCCGAACACACACAAGCACATATTCGCACACACGCACACAAACACCTGCACACACCCAAACACACACATGCACGCAAACACACACTCGCACACACACACACATTGTTTAGCAGTTTAATATAAATTAATATAAATATAAGTATTAAAACTCCGGACCGGAGTGAAATAAAATCCGCATCACTCCGAGATCACTCCGCTAAAAAAAACTCCCAATTCACTCCGCATACGGAGTGATTTTTTTTAAATCTCGGGAACTCCGAGTGGCGGAGTGAATGCGGAGTGAATTCGGATTTAATTTCAATCCGAATTCACTTCGGATTTTTTACAGTGTAAAAAAAAAAATCGCTAATTTATATTTATGTCCCGACAATTTCGTCGCGTTTAAGTAATTTAATTCAAATAGTTATTTCCGGAAAGTATATATTTAGAGAGAAAAATGAAAAATTTTTATAAAAAAAGAATATTATAGTGATGATAAAAACTTTTATGAATGTAGATAATTTTTAACATTCGCCCATGAAAAAAATTTACAAAAAAAAATATATGTTATGGGGGTTGTTAAATTATAAGATAGTAATATGATAATAAATGTCATGAGAAAATCAGATCCTCTGTATACATCATAGTTCACACGTCCTTAGAGAATATGACGAAATATAATCGTATATACGATTATATTTAACCAAGTGATATCACTTGGTATAATGATAGCAATTTATTTTAATATTTCTTGATCTAACGTGGGTCAAGAGGTAAAATAAATGGATAACTAGTTTTATAGAGCTGAGAATATAAAAAAATATAAAAAAATGTGAGAGAGTAAGGTGTTACAGTAAGAGTAAGAGATAGTGTGGGAAAAGGTATCAAGACGAGGGATGACTTGGTGATGTAGTGAGTAGAGAGAAAATGGGAGCTCGGAAAATGTCGGATCAAGATAAGCCATATTGCTTCGTTTGGATCAACGTATATATTTTTTTGAGGATTAATTAAGATTACTGAAATAATGTATCTGAAAATTTATATAGCCAGGCTACTATTCCATTTATATATAAGTGATTTAATGACTATTGCATTTTTTTTTATTCCAAATACTATAATCCTATCATATTTATATTATTCGTTTAATTCATTTTAAAATTAAACCAGCAATATCTTCGTGCGCTTTGCCTGCCCACCAATCAAATTTAAAAAAATGTATTTAAATTTTTTATTGCAAAATTTCTAATTTACATTCTAAGTTATTGAAATGAAAAATCTTTAATAAACTATTAATTCTTAGATAAAGCTTACACTGTAAAAAATCACCGGGGTAAGTCCAAGCGGTGTAGGTGTTAAAATTATCGGTGTTAAATTTACCCCTGAAAGCGGTGTGAAAATAACGCCGCCACCGGTGTAAATATTCTGTACCGGTGTGAAAATAACGCCGCCACCGGTGTAAATATTCTATACCGGTGTTAAAATAACGCCGCCGCCGGTGTAGATATTCTTTACCAGTGTTAAAATATTTTACTTTGTGAATATTTTTACTTACTCGATCACTATACAATAAAATTAATTAATTAAAATTTAGATATTATTATTAATTAATTAATTTTTAATCCACTGTCTCACTATTACTTTTATTTCCATTTTAGTAATTATCTGTAACCACAATAAATTTACGTCAGAAATCCCAATACCACGTTCACCCGATTCTCACTCGATTCTTCAAAGTATGCGTCACTGACTACTTTTGACTTTCCTTGATTCTTTTCTGTTCTGTTCAGACACTTAATTTTCTTTTATTGTTATTAACTTTAATTTGTTATTTACTAATATTTAATAATTTTAATTATTGATTTATTAAATTTTATCTCAGACTTTTCGCGTCTGTTGAATCGATCATTCATTTGTTAACGGTTCTTTATGAATTTAAAATTATTTATTCAATTAATTTTATTTAATTAATTTACTTATTTTTATTTATTTATTTTAATTAATTACTTTTATCTAACGTGGACTCGACCACGAAATTTCTGGCTTGTGTTGTCACACAATAGGCCTAGAATTTTCTACGACGCAATAACTCCGGCAATGGCCTGGAATTATGAACGACGCGCTGGATCCGGCTGAAGGGCCTGGATCTGGTTAGACAAACGTCTGGCTTAAATTAATTTTAACAAAATTTACACTAATTAATCTATTACGGGCCTAGACGCGGATTACCCCGACGAACGACTAAGTATTTACGTGAATTAAATTAATATTCTGGCTTGGGCCTAGAACAATTAATTTCATTAATACCTGATTTTATTTTTGATGTTTTCCGGTGGCTTTGTTTCCGTCTGGTGGTTCGTCTCGTCAGGTTCCTTTGGCTCTCTGTCTCGTTCGTCAAAGTTCCAAATTTACTTGTACTCTACTGCGTTAATTCAGCGTCTCAATCCTCGGGTGGTCTGTCCGGTTGTATGTGTAGTAGGGTGGGCCGAAAATCCGCTTTTTTTTAATTTTCATTATTAATACCAAAAATATTTTTCTTGGTACAAAAAAAAAAATTTTTCGGAAAACAAAAAAAATTTTAGGTCGATATCTTAGGCTCGCCAAATCCCGCTAAAGTTAGAAGTTGTTTAAAATTTTTTTTTCAACTTATTTTGATCGGAAATTTAATTCTCTACAAAAAAGGTCCTACAATAAATTTACGTAAAGTTGATAGTTACTGAGATA
This sequence comes from Microplitis mediator, assembly GCF_029852145.1. Classification (NCBI taxonomy): domain Eukaryota; kingdom Metazoa; phylum Arthropoda; class Insecta; order Hymenoptera; family Braconidae; genus Microplitis; species Microplitis mediator. The sequence goes on along the minus strand of NC_079978.1, from coordinate 9,727,399 downwards.
ATTGCAATTTTGTTCTAAAAAATATAATTTTTGAGATATTATCGCTTTTTCAGGGTAAAATATGAATTTTATCATATAAATTTTATGGAAAATCAAATTTCTCACAGAATTGGCCTTCTGGTAAAAACTTGAAATTTATAGTTAATCAGAAACTGGCAGTTGTATGTTTAGATAGTCACATTTCTCGCTATTTGGTGGCTTCCACCAAAAATCGCAATGATCTTTGTAACTATCAACTTTGAATAAAATTTTATTAGATCTGTTTTGTATAATATTGAATTTTCTATGAAACTTTTATGATAAAATTTATTTTTTAGAGCAAAATTGCAATTATCTCAGTAACTATCAACTTTACGTAATTTTATTATAGGACCTTTTTTGTAGAGAATTAAATTTCCGATCGAAATGAGTTGGAAAAAAATTTTAAACAACTTCTAACTTTAGCGGGATTTGGCGAGCCTAAGATATCGACCTAAAATTTTTTTTGTTTTCCGAAAAATTTTTTTTTCGTACAAAGAAAAATATTTTCGGTATTAATAGTGAAAATAAGAAAAAAACGGATTTTCGGCCCACCCTAATGTGTAGGTCTTGATGGTTACCCGGCCCTGCCGGTTCTGTGTCCTCTCTGCTGCTGTCTTCCGTTTTTAATAATTTCACTCGAGTGTCTTCGGTTATTATCGAACAACCACTCCTCTACCAATTAATGATTGGGCCTAGCGTAAGAGTATTTTCAATCAGCGCGCCCGGCGACAAGTCGAAAAACTCATTAAATTGCTTTTTTGGGGTTGCGGGTAAGGTAAATGACCATCAGCGAAAAATCGCGATTTTGGTCAATAAAATAACTTATTTTTCCCTATTACAACCTACTAACGTTGAACTGGTACATTTATATGATCTACTTATATAAACCATAGGTATATCCAAACTTGGGTAATCCTACCTTGGCCCAAGTCTGGGTTGCCATTGGACGGCCAAGTCTAGGTTACCCAGTCTTGGCCCAACCCCGCGTAATCATTGTAACGGCCAAGGCTAGGTTACCCAGTCTTGGCCCAAGTCCAGGTAATCATTGTAACGCCCAAATACGTATCTTTATTTTAACGATACTATAGATTATTAAATTAATATGAGAGTATTCCTAAATTAGGTATACAAATCGTTATTCTGACGATACGTCATTTGAGGATACATTGGATAGTCATTCTGGCGATATTTTTCTCTCCGTGTAGTTACCATCGTAAAATCCATTTCATTAATTCATTTTATTTCATTAGGATCTATGTTTTTTTTTTATAAATTATGAACGGTTTCTTTTTTTTGTGATACAAAAAAAAATGTCATCTTTTGTTTATATCGACAGAAAATAATATATGAATTTAATTTTTGTTATTAATTAAATAAGATTTCAATACTCAAGTATTGCGAATTATTTGACATATCATTCAATTTATTTCTTTCGTTGTTTCTTAAACAAAACTAGTTAAGAAATTAGAATTACAGTGATGAAAATAGAGTTAAGGAGAGACAGAGAACGCGATTGGATGAAGACAGAGTTGTAGAAGATAAAGGAATCAGGTCGGGATAAGATGTGCATAGGAATTATTGCGGTAAATACATAGGCAATGGAAAAATTCAACGACGGAGCTGTACATGTATATATAGTAGTGATGCTAGGAATGAGAAAAAAAAAGTTAAGAAAATACGAGAATGAAAGAAAAAAGAGTTTGAATAAAGAGGGTGAAGAATAAGTGAAGGTGGAAGATTGCACAGGCACGTAAACGAGAAGGCGCCGTTGGTCGTTAAAGAAAACGTTAATCCTGACAAGCCGACCATCGCTCTCAACTCGACCCCTGCTCTCACCCTCAACTATCTAAACTCTATATGTATATAATGTTTTACTATCCTCGACTCCAGCCAGACTGTGCTGTCTTGCTTCATTCACCTCCATGTCCGCTTTTCGTGTGGTTTTTCTCTCTGTCAAATAATATAACGCACCTCAGTAAGTTTTAATGAAAACGTCATACATTACATTATACGGTATTGATGACCATTTTTACTTTACAATTTCTCGTCCAGTACAGAGAAATGAAATTATACTAATATATTCTTTTTCATCATGGAATTGAAGGAAACTGAGAACGGTAATAACAACTGACAATCCTCTCAATAATTTTAAATAGAGAAAATGAGTTTTAGAAATTAAAAAAAAAGTTATAATTGACTTGTGACATATCTCGTCGGATCTGCTATTCAAAATTACTTAATCTATATACTTCAATACTTTTTTTTTTAGATAATTTGCATATAAATATAATAATTATATTTTATATCATTTAAGATAATATATTTTTTAGTTAGTTTCATTAGATTTAAATAATATAAATATTTTTACTGCACACCCCACTACGCTTCGTGTGAGGAAAAAGGCATTTGTTCTCGTCTAAATATATTTCATCGATGTGTGGATCTAAAGCAAGATTTACTATTTATATATTGTCAGAAAATATAAATTTTCAGAAAGAGATTAGTTCAAAAATAACACAGAATTGATTTCATATAAATTGACGTTAATTTTACACCGAAAAATCAATAGTGAATATATATATATATATATTTTTTTTTTCGAGTCGGTATAAATACGTATATACGTGTCATAATTTTAGAAAAATCGAATTGATTTACTTACGTTCACGTTAAATATTCAATACTAAAATATAACTCGAGTGAATTTATTCATTAATGTTGTAAAAAGTGAAGAGTGTTTAATAAAAAACTATGCGTATAATTTTATTCGATCTATTTCTGACGAGTCTTTTTTTTGTCTCCATAAAAAATTTTTTTTAGCGGTGATAGAAGTCATATGGAAAACATATAAATGTATTAAATTAAATAATAAAAAAAATTTAATAGTAGAAAGAATTAATTTAAATAAAAAAAAAAATTATATAAACAATTTACGAGGGATGTCTGTTTGGTTGGACCGCATTTTTAGTTTTTGAAATAAAAACAAAATCTTAGTAATTTTTTAATGATTGAATTCTACTTGACGGTATTATAAATATTAAATTTAAAATATATCTAATTGACGTTTAAAATATAAATAAAAACATCAAAGCATCAAAATGATGTTTATTATGAGTTTTAGTGGTCTTAAAAATGTAGATACATATTTGCAGGATTAAAAAATAATTAATGTATTATGTGTATAGGTATAGTGAGAAGGTAGATTGGCTAGGGATTTTTTTGGATGAGTGCCAAAGTAACCCTTAGCCCGTGAAAAAGAGTATGCGCAAGTGAGGAAGATCCTCATAGAGTAGAAAGTCGGATTACACTTGGAAGCATGAATGGAAGGAGAAGAAAGGAAGTGGAGGATTTTCTCGGAATGAAATTACATCACGGAGCAATAACGAGCGTGCAATAATAGCGGGCTGTAAACGTAGTGCGATATTACATAGTGACCGTAAGAAAGAAAGAGATGAAAGAATAGGATACGAATACAAGTGAAAATAGTGGGATGAGTATTACAAAGAGGAAAAAAAAGTAAGAGAATAAGTGCAAACATTTTCAAGTTTAAACTCTGTGTGTGTGTGGATATCTTAAGGCGCAATAACTGAGAAGTCGTGTGTCTCTTTCTTTCAATCTTTCTTAAAACTCTGTTTTTCAACCCTTGTTTTTTATTCGACTTTTTTTCCTCCATCCAGCTCTCGTTCTCGTCTTCTTTAACTCTATACTGGCTTTGAAATCCGCAATGAAGACAATAGTAAACGAAAGAAAAAAATCTGATGTAAAAATAAAATAAATAGATAAACAAAAAGAAATAATATATATATATATATATATAAAAAGTAAAACAATAAAGAAAAAAAATTAAGAATGAGTTTGTTGGTCAACGAGTTTTTTCCAGAAGTATTTCAACGTCAGGCTTTAATTCGTTTTTATCTACAGTAGAGTAGTACAAAGTTAACCTTTCGTATTTTTTCTTATATATATTTCTTTTCCTTGAAAAATATAATATCTTAAAATATTACTCTACTTTGTATATGAAATAATTCATAAAATGATTTTTAAAAATTTTGAATTGTCGATTATTTATCATTGATTTTTTTTTTAAATCTAGTAACGTAATCTTAAAGTTGAATTTATCTAAGACAAAGTAGTCAATTTGTTTTATCGATGAAAAAAAAATGCAGGAAATGATGGGCGAGAAAATCATAAAATCCAACATTTACAAATTTTTTCCTATCAATAATTTTTATACAAAGTTTGAAGGATTTGGTCAATTTTCTTATACTTGAATGTTGGCATATAAAAAAAATATGTTTATTAGGGTGGCGCAAAAAAACCGACTATTTTTTTTTACCATCTCGCATAAAAATTTGTTGGTTTACGATGTTTTAAGAAGCCGCTCCAAAAATCAGCTCGATAATAAATTTGTAAGAGGTCGCTCACGAATTTTGAAAACATCAAAAATGGTAGAAATTCGACTTTTTTATTTCAAATTTTTTTCTTTCTCGTAGCAGCAATAGTTTATATTTGTGAAACCATGACCACGCTGAAAATTTAAGCCCAAAATTTAAATATTTAAACCTCGCTCGAGAATTTTGAGAATTTCCATTTCAATACCAAGCTCTTAAAATCGATCAGAACACTATTTTTTTAGGGGCTTGGCATTAAAATGGAAATAACTAGAAAAAAAAGCAGAATTTGAAAAAAATTTATAAATAATAATTTGTAGGAAATAAAATTGTCTACAAAGAAGATTTTATGACATTTTATGATAAGTATGATAGTTTCGCCGGAAAAGTAAAAAGATCTCGAAATTTACTCTTACTTATCTTCGAGCTCCAATAACTTTCGAACAGATAGATTTATCGAAAAATAATAAGAGACTTTTTTTGTAGAGCGTTAAATTACTTACAAAAATATATGCTCGGCTTATTCGTACAATGAGCCATTGCCGAGGTGAAAAATTTCAAACTAAAAAAATTTTTTTTTCATGTTATTTAAATGGGAAATAAAAAAGGCCATTCGGCAGCCGAAATGGAAGTAGATTTCTCGTTGTTGAATTTTTTTCACTGTTCACATAAAAGTTAATAATAAAATAAAATTTTTTTTTACATTTTCGTAAAAATTCTCGAGATGATAAAACAAAGAAAATAAAATAATTCTAAGTATATTGTCAAAATTGATGCTAACTAAATGAACTTCAGAAGAATTTTTGATGATAATGCACTATATGTTTTGATTTGACGTTATTTAAAGATACATATGCATATATTTAAACTATCGGACCAATGGTATTCCGGACCCTATTCGAAAAATTATGATAGATTATGGTTTTAATGCTCGAGAATTCTACCATAAAGACAAAGGCGATAATTTGCTTTCAATAAAATCTACTAATAAAATATTCTAAGATTAAAAATTGATTGTGATACATCAAAGTGTCATACTTGAAATTAGTACTGATATTTGAAATAAAAAGCCTATTAGAATATCACACGACGAGTCGATATAGAAAATATTATCATCATAACTAATGTTAATCTTGTTATTGATATATCATATCATTTATACACTGTCAATTAAACGAAATTGTATATACCCACTGAATTGAGATGTTTGGATTTTATAATTGTCACACTGCGATAATATGAATTTAAGTAGCTCCATGAATGTACTAAGAAGTAGGAGAACTAATGCAATAGCAAAATTTCATTAAATGAATGGTAAAATAAGTAATTTCAGTGGTCTAGGCATATATATAGGCATGAAAATTAAAGCTCATTCGAAGAGCTTTCAGATGAATTTTATATAAAGTCGATAAGTTATCACATTCAAAAGATATTAAAGGAAGAATAAGTAAAAATATGAATTTTGGACATTTTGAAAATTTTGAAATGCTATAACTTCTAAACTAATCGACCGATTGAGCTCATTTTCAAACTCGAACAAGGTAGTCACCCACAAAATACGTATACTAAGTTTCAAGGTGATCGGTTTGAAATTGTGGCTATAATCAAAGTGAAAACCTGCATAAAATTAGTTTTTATAATATTTTGTAAATGTTCAAAATCATTTATCTACTAGAAAAATTGGTCCAATCAATGAGCTGTATAGTCAAAATTGTAGGCAATCGGACGAGCTTTCACATAGAACAAACGAAAATAAGCTATCTCTTTCCGTTTAGAAGTTACATCCAGTTAAAGCGGCAAACAAATTTTTTTTTGAAAATTTTACAAAATTTCAATTAACCATAACTTCTAAACTTATTGGCCGAATTGGCTCATCTTCGAACTTATCCAAGGTAATCGTCCATAGAATAAGTATACTAAGTTTCATTAAGATCGGTGTAGAATTGCGGACGCTATCGTTGGAGAACGGCGCGTTATATTATATATATATATATATATATATATAAATACATATATAAACTTTTGAACTGAATGTATTTCCTGACTCAGCTCATCGAGCTGAGTTCAGAGGTAGCAAAATTTTTCGAAAATTCCATCATGAGGACAAATACAATAGTTAGATTTTTATGAAATCTACTAAAAAATTTCATTAAATGAATGGTAAAATAAGTAATTTCAGTGGTCTAGGCATATATATAGGCATGAAAATTAAAGCTCATTCGAAGAGCTTTCAGATGAATTTTATATAAAGTCGATAAGTTATCACATTCAAAAGATATTAAAGGAAGAATAAGTAAAAATATGAATTTTGGACATTTTGAAAATTTTGAAATGCTATAACTTCTAAACTAATCGACCGATTGAGCTCATTTTCAAACTCGAACAAGGTAGTCACCCACAAAATACGTATACTAAGTTTCAAGGTGATCGGTTTGAAATTGTGGCTATAATCAAAGTGAAAACCTGCATAAAATTAGTTTTTATAATATTTTGTAAATGTTCAAAATCATTTATCTACTAGAAAAATTGGTCCAATCAATGAGCTGTATAGTCAAAATTGTAGGCAATCGGACGAGCTTTCACATAGAACAAACGAAAATAAGCTATCTCTTTCCGTTTAGAAGTTACATCCAGTTAAAGCGGCAAACAAATTTTTTTTTGAAAATTTTACAAAATTTCAATTAACCATAACTTCTAAACTTATTGGCCGAATTGGCTCATCTTCGAACTTATCCAAGGTAATCGTCCATAGAATAAGTATACTAAGTTTCATTAAGATCGGTGTAGAATTGCGGACGCTATCGTTGGAGAACGGCGCGTTATATTATATATATATATATATATATATATATATAAATACATATATAAACTTTTGAACTGAATGTATTTCCTGACTCAGCTCATCGAGCTGAGTTCAGAGGTAGCAAAATTTTTCGAAAATTCCATCATGAGGACAAATACAATAGTTAGATTTTTATGAAATCTACTAAAAATCACGAAGCGCCACCTCTTAATATTAATATTAAGAGCTCAAACTTTACCAGAATTTTTTTTTCATCATCCTTGACAATATTTTCAAGGTAATTGAAGAAAAAAAAATTAGTTCTTTTTTTTGGCGCACCCTAATATATATATATATATATATATATATATATATATATATATATATATATATATATATATTTGTCTCGGTCTTTGTACACTTTCTTCACAAATATTTTTTTCTTGCTGAACTTGGGTTGGTTACGAAAAAAGGAGCTTATCACCAGCAGCGTTTACGTCGAAATTTCTCGTATAACATAGTCACAGTTGATAGGACATCTAAACAGAAGCGATATAAGAGAGGTGAAAGTAAAGCAAAAAGGTAAAGGTAGTCAAGGGAATAGAGACATTACACTCGTGCTTTAGATAAGCTTCTCACTACCAACTACTCGCGTTGTCGGTAGCGCGGTAAAGTCGAAGCTCTGTGGATATGTGAATGTGGGATGTATATTTCTCTTTGCTGTCCTCTCTTGTCGCTAAACTAAATCACAATTTACGGAGCCATCTAGCGAAAAAGAGAAAACAAGTATGTATGTATATACATAAACACATACATACATATATATATATATATATATATATATATATATATATATATATATATATATATATATATATATATATATATATATATATATATATATATATATATATATATATATATATACACGCTACTTTGCACGAAAGAATATAAGATCCGCAAGTTGGTAACGACTTAAAGGATCGTCCATTGTTTTATCGTGCTATACGACAATTTAAATGCTCCAAAATAACTTTTATTATCACCATGACTATTTATTTAAATGATATATTTAAGTGTAGATATGTTAATCCAGCTATAATAAGTTCATTATCTAATAGTTAAATTTTTATATTTTATAATTCATTACCCTCGCGGATTCGGGGTTACTGTGAAATCACAGTGAAATCAATTTTACCGTAAGTTTACTGTGTATTGATGGTAATTTCATAGTGAATTCACAGTCGTTTTGTGCCATTTCGTCACTCTGGTTATATAGTAATTTTACAGTAATTTTATGGTAGTTCCATAGTGATTTCACTTGTGATTCTTTTGTAGGTTTAGAATTAAATTACCATACTTTCATGATAATTTTACTGTCGATCAGCTATCGATTTATGGTAACCCAACAATGGTAACACTGAGACTTTATCATGGGTTCACAGTCAGTTTATCGTGATTTCACTACGAATTCACTGTGATTCCATAGTAATTTGATAGTGTTAACTCTGTGACTTTACAATAGTTTCACAGTCAGTTCATAGTGGTTTAACCATGAATTTACCGTGATCCCATGACAACCTAGTAGTATTAGCACTGTGACTCTATGATACTTTCACAGCAAATTATTAGTGTTTTCTCCATGATTTCACTCTACTTTGATAGTGATCTGATACGGTATATCTATCATTAATCCAATTTCAAAATCAAAATTTGAATTTTTAATGTCATTAATCGATAGAAATGGAATTTAAAAAAAAATAATATCAATTATTTCATAAATGCTCCTATAATTATTTGTAAGTTTAGCAAATATTTGGGCACAAATGTATTTTATTTATTATAAATTTAGCTATTTTAGGAATTTCCGAGTGAAATTTTATCTGTAATTATCTAATTTAGTTAATTTTATAAAAGCTTAAGACGGTAAAATTCTTCAGAATTATGAAAAAAAATAAATAAATAAAAAAATTGAATAACTTTTTTTTTAAAACTGTATAAATTGAATTTAAACTACTGCAAAAAATAAAGAGAATATCATTTAGATTAATATTTCAATAGTAAATATTTATTATTTATCATAATTTAAAATAAAATATTCTTAAATTAAGAAAACTTGATGATTTACAAATGAAGGCAAAAATTTTTTTTTGATAAATATCGAATTCTTTTAATTTTATAGTATTTAATAAAATAATTTTTCTTATAGCTTAGTCTTGAGTATATATAGTATTGAATAGCATGAAGTAACAGATTAAATATGTAGTTCCGAATGCGTGTGGTGGCCGAGCGGGCTAAAGTACATGACTTAAGCTACTCTCAATCGAAGGGTCGGCAGTTCGAGTCCCATCATGCGTTAAAAAAAAATAAAATTCCTTCTTTACCGAGGGTAAAAAAATAGCATTTAATCCTCCAGGGGAATTACATGAAGTCGTACAAAGGGATGGATACTAAACAATTTTTTTAAACAAGAAAAATTATTTATTGAAAAACCAAGATTAGGATTATTGTTGCTATTATAATATTATTATTAATTTTATTATTATTATCTTTGAATCAATAAATATAGGATCTCAATATTGCCCCTAAATCTCGATGAAAACTAAGCAGATCCAGGATTAAATGATTAAGAAATCACAGTAATATTACTGTCAATTCACAGCGATATTATTGTGATTTCACGAAGAATCTATAGTAAGACTGCTGTGAAATCACTGTATGATCACGGTATTATTACTGAGAAAGCATGACTGAAGCACTGCAGATCCAGCATAAACTGATAGTGAAATCACTGTAAATACACAGTAATAATACTGTCAACTTACAGCTATACTACTGGAAATTGACTGTTATGCTATTGTGATTCTACTATGAATCGATGGTGAAATCATCATAAAATTACCATCGGATGATAATTATCACACAGTAAGCAAATGGCACAAAGTTACAGTGATTTCACTGTCATTTCACTATGATTTCACCGAAATTTCACCATGATTTCGGAGTAATCCCGAGTCCGCGAGGGTAAATAGTTATAAATTTAATTCATCTTTTCCCGAGCAAAAATGAAATTATTATTTTTACGAAAAAATTATAAATTTTTATCGAACGCCGCACCACCGCTGCACCACCGCCGTTTGGCGGAATATTCCGCCGCACGCTAAAAATATATTCTGCCAGCACCGCCGCACCGCCGCTGCACGACCGCCACACCACCGCCGCACCAATGCCTAAGCATAACCCCGATTTAAAAAAAAATGGCATTTATATGCCAAAATATCTTATGATTAATTAATTAATTTACCCGGTTTATGGTGAGAGAAATTTAATTGTCCGGTAAAAGTAAATTATATATGGCCATATATTAAAATTTTCAATATATACATAGCCATGTATAGAAATTTCAACTAAATTAAAAAAAAAGACTTACTCAATTTTAGTAGTTTTTTTTTTTTCTTTGATGATGCAGAAATCAATCAGATTTGTGATGAAATTAATTTCTAACCGAGTAGAAATTTTTAATTTAGGGAAAAAACGCTACAAATATCAACCAAACGCACACGATTTAGTAGGATTCGAACTCGGGACCTTACGCACGAAAGACCGACGCTTTAACGACTAGGCTACGCTACCGACAGTGACTACTAAGTTTACTTATGCTATATGAGATTGAAAAGAATATACCACTTTTAAATCACTAATCAAAAATAATTTACAACAAAATATCACAGCTATGGTGCGGCGGTATGGTGCGGTAGTGGTGCAGCGGTGGTGCGGTGGTGGTGCGGCGGACGATAAAAATTTATAATTTTTTCGTAAAAATAATAATTTCATTTTTACTCGGGATGTCACGGCGGTGGTGCGGCGGTAGTGCAGCGAATAGATAAATTCTTTAGTTGTCACGGCGGTGGTGCGGCGGTGGTGCGGCATTTATAAAATAATCGGAATTGTCACGGCTGTAGTGCAGCGGTGTTGCGGCGGTGGTGCGGCGGAATTCTGTTTTTACTCGGGTTGTTAATTAATTTTATAAATTTTTTATTATTGATTATATTTGTATTCATATTTTATTATTTCTTATTTATTTTTTTTTAAATTGAGAATGCGAACTAAAATTTCATGGACCTCCGGAGTAGTATTGCCAGTTCTAAAAAGAGGGATGGACCACCCCCTGCCGTGAGAAACCTACGAAATATTTTAGAACCCATGGAACGTCGTTTGGAATTTCACAGTCGAATTCTCATCCAAGTTATCGCGTATTCGGTTTTACTTGGACTATAGCATCTGTATTGTGACGAAAGCTATTAACTGGTCTTAAATGCTCAGAATTTCCGATATATATATATATAAACCAATAATCCTAGTGATTTATTTTTTTATAAAACTTTATAATGCTTGGAACTTTTTTTTTAACATTTTTGATAAAAACAAAATGTATTTTATTAAAACTAAATATTAAATTTGATTTAATCAACGTGAAAATTTATTTTAAATTGGCTTTAATAATTTTCAATGAACAGAGAATATAATGAACATCATAATTTTAGTTATGAAGTACATCGATAATGAATTTTTAAAATACATTGTTAAATAACATATGAAACGAATACTACAAATACTGAAAAAAAAAAGTTGATATTCAAATCTATCGATTGCATTAATGATGAAGTCCAGTACTTTGTTAAATATTTAAAAATAAATGAAACAAAAATGTATAAAAAAAATTATATAAAAATAAAAATTGCAGGCTGTATAATAAGTAGTAAGGATTATCACAAAATGAGCAGTGATGTCAAAGCCTAAGGCAATGTATAATGAGCGTATAAAGTATTGAATCCCTGCAATTACGAAAATACGTAGGTATAATCCTCGAAGGGTTGTGCCAAGAGCGATGTGCAAACGATCTTGCTTGTTGTTATCATCTTGTCTCGTCAATCTCACTCACTCAATCTCAAATGAGTGATCTTCATCTTAGACCCAATGTCATTCAATGAAAATTAGGACAACTACTCAATAAAATAACAACTACATTATATATATAGCCCGAGGTTAATTCAAGTATTATAATGTTACCATTGATAGTATGCAGATGTATCCTATCTTAATTAATGTTTAACTTCATCATCTTTATATATATATATATATATATATATATATATGCATAAATAAACAAGTTTAAATATGTAAATTACGTAATATCTAAACTCGGTTAGGGGGAATGCGTGTGTAAAATGTTATAGAGATGACCCGATTATAAGTTTCGAAGTTACTTGTTAATTGTGATAAGGAAAGTTTTGAAACATTGATAATGCATTATTTTGAACGGATTCAAACTTTAAAGATAAATAAAATCAGGTGTATCAAATGAAAAAAAATTTTGTTTATTTTTTACCGAGATGAACTTTGAACTTGCAAGTATTTTTTTCGAAATTATTGATACTGATACGGACAAAATTAATATATAAATCACTCATATTTTTTGCGAAATTAGAATCTTGAGGTTTTTATTTGCAACTAAGTATACAAAAGTTATAAATGAAGGACGTAAATAAAGTTTATTGCATTGTTTGAAGATTATGTTAGTCAGTTTTAAATAAAATTTATTAGGCAGTTAAAAGATAAAAAAAAAGTACTTTTGACACTTTTAGGTCGCGTGTGACTATGATGTCAACGTGTGTAGTACTACGTTTATCTTTATAAAATATACCAGCCATCTCGGCACTTCGCGATGTAGATTTTGTAGCTCGCGGCGACACCCACACGAGGTTAATAAGGGAAGTTATCCACTTGGAAATCCGCTTTAATGCCTCGGGCACTGTTATACTAACTCTGGATAAACGGAGTAACCAAGTTTAGGGTGAATGCGAGAGGAGAAACAGATGAGGAAACCAGAGTACAAGTGTTGGTTAGAGGTATACCGAATTGGCAAAGGTAAAACTATGTTTATAGATATATATGTATATATTTATATATATATATATATATATATATATATATATATATATATATATATATATATATATATGTGTGTATAAGATATATCATGTAATAGTGGAGGTTTGTGATTGCCAAACGAAACTCTACTTCGCGATGGGCAAATTCTGACAGTTGTACTCTAACATTCACAAACACACTACAGCCCCCAGGCAACCCACCCTGGTTATATTGATTTACATAATGAATAATTTTGGTTATCATAGGTGAATTGGAGGTTACTTATACGTCGGTCAGATGTTTTTATAATAAATATTATTACTGAAATTTATTTATATTTAATTTTAGCTATTCAAAACTTTGAATAAATTGAAATTTTTATAGAATATTCATATTCTTGCTAAAATTAAATTAAAGATTAAAATTGAAAATTTTACCGAATCTATAAAACTTTGGCATTTACTTATGTTATAATAAAGTTAATATAATTTATAACAGATGCATAGGTTAATGTCAAAAATTGTATAACGTGATAAGTATTAAAAACTTACAATATCGAAGTCAAGGTTCTGAGCAATCCAATCTCGTGCTTGTTTATATTCATCATGAAGTCCCATAATATAAAGCGTGTCCATTCCATCAACGATGGTAGCGCCCATATTTGAAGCTCCAAAAATGCTGGCACTGTGTCCTCTCTTGGAGATTGGTCTCAGCTCGTTTTTGCCCCAGGCGTATCTCACATAATTGTCCCAGCCATGCTTCATCATCTGCAAAAATTAACAAAAAAAAAAAAACGTTTTCATATGCATGACTAAATAAAAACAAAAAATGGTATGTAAAATAAGGGTAAAAAAAATCATAATGAAAAGTAGAAGTATAGGCAATAAAAGATGTAATATATAAATATCGTCAAGATTGCATTCTACATTCCTTAAATGCTCTCTCACTTCTGTATTCTCTATTCTCTCATGAAATTTCGAGAAACACAGCGAGAATCAAAGACATGGGATGAGAAATTTGAGGATCTCTTGACTGCACCCAAGCTCTTGTCCTAGTGTAAACCTTTTCAAGATGATTAAATTCTTGTTCTCAAAAGACAGACAGAAAAGAGGTCTCATACAATTGTATTTGTATATATATATATATATATATATATATATATATATATATATATATATTTGCTTCTCTATTTCTTTCTTCTTCTGGTTTTCTCTTTACACACTAGTATTTCGTATCTCTGTTAGCGCGCAAACAATGCCATGTTTCAATGAAAATTCACGAAGTAAACGCGTTTCAAACGCGACCGACACGTCACCCTGTTTATACTTGAGAAACTTGGCTTGTACTCGAGTTTTCAAGTACCATCACTAACTCCCGTGGTTTTGTCACTCCAAGAACTTTACCAATTCATATATATATAAACGAAACGTTATATTCGATGATGTTCGCAAACGTGTCACGTGCACCGGCGATAATTGCTGAGTGTTGCACTCTATATTGGAAGAAAGAATGTATGGAACACAAAACGATTAAAATAACAGCATTCTCTCCACAATATCTTCAATGAATCGTTTCAAATAAATATCACTGAAATAACAGGTTCATCAATTAAAAAATAATAATTATAATTACCAATTTATATACCTATTGTCAGTATCTATTTTTTTATGGCCAAATAAACATTGAATAATTATGATTGTTTGTATAAAAAATTGTGTTTTTTTTTATACATAAACTACGTGATTGTTTTTATAGTGTTGCACAATTATTTAAATATATTCTATGATACTCGCTTAGGATAACAAACCGGTACCATTATTTTAATTTACTATTGAATTATACTGCATATTTTAAAATACGTAATGATTAAAAATTTATTTTTAGATACCAAATAAGTTGCTTCTTTTAGAATAACGGTTAAGTAATTACTTCAATTCGAAAGTAGTGTCTAATCTATTGTGTTTAGTTTTATAAATTAACTTTTAGTTTTAAACTAAAATTCCGGCTAGACAATTATAGTTAGTTTTATAATTTGTCAAGAAAAACTGTGGTAATACCTTGTTAAAAGTAAAATTGACATCTAACAGATTTAACACGGGCTTCAGGATAATCTGGTTAGTGTCCACATCGAGATTAATCCATTAGGTTGCTCGGTTTGTACGAGAAAAGAGTAAGTACAGCATACGTACAAGAAAAATACGAAAGTATAAAAGAGGTAAAATAAAATTTAAAAATATATAAGTGAAACAAGTCAAAGCTGGGTTTCATTCTAAGAAAATTTAATTATCGTATTGAATTTATTCTTTCTTTCGTTTTCTGCTTTGTGTTATTGGATTCATTTATTTAATATAAATTCGGGGAAAATTGAATTCAGTACAAATTCAATATTTTCATTGTAATATTCTGTGCATGGAAAAATAATATTATTATTTTTCTGTGCTTAGATAGAAATTTTTCCTATGTAAGCATGTAGATATTAACATACGAAAACTTGATATTTTTTTCATCGGATATAAAAATATAAAATAACCAAATATTTTATTGTAATAAATAAAAGTCTTAAGTATTGATCAGTTCAAAGGCGAGCCATTTATATTAAACGTAATTGTCTTTTCGTTTTACTTCTTCCCTTACTTCGTTTTGTATCTTTTTCCACCAGCAAGCGCTCTATATCTGTATGTAAAGAGCGAGTAGTAAAAGCAAGGAAAAGCTCATCTCATTATCCAGGACTCACGGTTGCCGACGACACTAATAGGAAAGCATATATAGAAGCGCGATTTTACTGCCAATTTTTCTTGTTCGCTAAGCGTAAAATTAGTTTCAGTTTTATTTTACTCGTATAGAATATAAAAATCTACAAAAAAACATTATGTGGACAGCAAGTTGTAGGTGATGGGTGAAATAGTTTTTTGTCGGCATTACTCAAGTGTAAGTGACTCATATTCACGCTTAGACACAACCAATTACACATTTCTTCGTATCTTATTTAAAATTTAATAACGTACAGTTTTTAATCTTCTATAATTCATTTTTTTAACCTCCATTACTTAAAGTACACGTAGTTTATATTAAAAAATATAAATCAATTAGATAATACATACCTTTTGAATAAATACCAGTAATGAAAATTTTAAATGCGATGTAAAATCATAAAAAGTATTATTTTTATAGTTTTTAAGCTTTAAAATAGATTTATGAGTGTTTAAAAACTATTGTTCCTATTATAAGTTTAGTATTGAGTATAAAGTATAAAAATACTTGATAATAATTGTTTATCAAAAATATATGATATAAAACATATATGTAATGAAAATAAAAAAAAATAATAATAATAATAATAATAATAATAATAATAATAATAATAATAATAATGATAATAAAATAAAACTGGTTAACGAATAAACGCCGACGCGTTTGTATTAAGATTGTTAATGATATCACGACGCGGATGTTGTGTGAAAGGTGAGTAGGCGAGTAGACGAGTTTTAGTCCGCCAACGGCTCAGTAAATTGTCTATCTAACGTGCATGGTCCATCATCATCATCATCGCCATCATCTTTCAGACAAAACTTATCATGTACGCGAGTAGAGCAAGTTCTCCGCCACAACACGATCTCTCACCCTGAAGCATAATTATGTCTTTGTTTATCATTGTGAAGCGAGGGCGGTATTGTGTCTCGATTCGGGTTAATAGCACAAATTAATCTTTGCTTAAGCGACGGTATACATTTACTCCCACTAATACCATCCCCTCATTTATTCACGTTTGAATATATAGACAGAAAATCCTTCAGACTTAAAAGCACTATCACACTTCTTCTTCTTCTTCTTCTGATAATTTATTTTCTCTCTCATACCTTTAATATTAAATAATCTGTTCTTCTTTTTGCGGTGCCTATACATAAGATTTTGTCGGTGTATAACTATATATGTTTTAAAATAATTCAGTACCAAAATTTAAGCTCAATAGTGTTGTTCAGCTCTCTCTGTCCTCGTCTGTCATGTCAACGGATTCTCACTTACTTCTATCACAAAGATCTGATGTTCGTCTCTCTACTTTCCGCTCCGCCCTTAACTAGCGCCTCATTATGTGAGAGCCCCGTTTCCCATTGTTCCAATGCGTTGGCTGGTGACGACAAGAGACGTCTACTACTTGTTAATCGTCTGGTGCTGTTCAACCGAGTAAAAGACAATGAGACTTTCGTCGTCTCAGGATACGAAAAAAGGACAGATATAAACCTAAAGGGAAACGGTTTTTGGGATAATCTGAATGTCAGCCTCGAGTAGCTATGGTGCTAGTATTGCTTACATCTTCTATACTGTAGTGAAGGTGTTGGATGTGCTGGTATTGTGTACAATGAAAGAGGATGGATGAGAATGGTTAAGAACTTTGTAAGACTCCTTTTCTCAGCGAGACATTTATTTAAAACTACCAAGATTTATTAGTATAGAGATATAGTAAGAAAGTAAGTAAGCTAGTGAACGAAGTATCAGGTTTTTGAGCGAAAGATCGTTTGTTGTTAATTGTACTATATATGTATATTAGGGTGATCCAAAAAATAACAAATTTTTTTTTTTCTTCCAAACAGGTTCAAAAGTTTCATTTAGATAAAAAAAGACGCCTGTAAAAATTAGAGCTCTTAATATTAACATTAAGAGGTTCCTCATCGCACTTTTCTATTTTCCATAAGAATAACATGGAAAAAATTTTTTTTACGTCTTCTGATTTTTATAAGTAGCTAACGATGCGTCATAAGAACAATTGGCAGGCATATTTTTGTAGGAAATTGAATGCTCTACAAAAAAAGATTCTTATCATTTTTTGAGGAATCTATTTGTTCAAAAGTTATTTGAGGTTGAAGTCGAATTCATATTAAATTTTGAGATTTTCTACTTTTCCGGCGAAACTATCAGACTTATTACAAAATATCATCAGACCTTTTTTGTAGACAATTTTATTCCCTAAAAGTTATTTCTCATAAAGTTTTTTCGAATTCCGCATTGTTTTCTAGTTATTTTTATTTTAATGTCATGCTCATAAAAAAATAGTCTTCTGATCGATTTTAAGAGCTTGACATTAAAATAAAAATAACTAGAAAACAATGCGGAATTCGAAAAAACTTTATTAGAAATAACTTTAAGGGAATAAAAGTGTCTACAAAAAAGGTCTGAAGATATTTTGTAATAAGTCTGATAGTTTCGCCGGAAAAGTAGAAAATCTTAAAATTTAATATGAATTCGACTTCAACCTCAAATAACTTTTGAACAAATAGATTCCTCAAAAAATGATAAGAATCTTTTTTTGTAGAACATTCAATTCCCTACAAAAATATGCCTGCCATTTATGCCTATGACGCATCGTTAGCTACTTATAAAAAACAGGAGACGTAAAAAAAATTTTTCCCATGTTATTCTTATGGGAAATAGAATAGAAAAGTGCGATGAGGAACCTCTTAATGTTAATATTAAGAGCTCTAATTTTCACAGGCGTCTTTTTTTATCTAAATGAAACTTTTAAACTTGTTTGGAAGAAAAAAAAAAAGTTTGTTATTTTTTGGATCACCCTAATGTATATATATTCTAAGATGAGGAAATTCGACATCGATCCGTGGTTCAATATTATTTGAAAAAATAATGAATCGTTATCCGATGAGCAAATTCTAGAGCCATTTATGATTAAAAATTTTGACTTTGACCAAGTATCGATCCAACGCTTGGATTGGAACGAGAGATTCGGTGGAGACTTGGAACTGAACGGCCACGTTTTGATCAATTCGTTTCGCGACTAAAAAGAACAATTTCGAGTTTTCGGAAAGAACAATTAAATCGCGAGTAATAATTATTACGTGAATAATAATCCGATTATTTTGGTGAACAAGTATCCGAGTTTTGTGAACAAGTGAACAAGCCGAAGCATCGGCAGGACCTGACCCTATGTACGACCGAATTTTTTTTGTTAATGAACAAGTGACGTGTGTTTCCGAGTTATAATTAAAATTAATTAATTAATTACGTGCAATACTTGTATGATAGTGAAATTTGAACGCGTTACCGAAATAAAATATTATTTTATATTTTATTTTATTTTAGTCGAGACTTTCTGATAATTGCGGATTATCTCTTTCTCATTCGTTGCGGTAGTCGAGTCTTGCCGTAAAAAATACTCTGACGTCACTCGTCAAGTATTTCGTTGATACTTACGGTGTATGTGTGTCTCCGACAATAAAATAACCTTTTTTTTATTATTTCGTCAACCGAACTAACTGACTTTGTGTTTGTAGATCAAGTACGAGTATTTTTCGAACAGTTTTATTTATATCGAGTCAAGCCAACACCGGCAATTTATATTTTGTTTGTAACCGATAATTTTTGTGATACTGATTAATTTATTGTGTTTGTTCAATATACAACTAATTAATTTGTGTTAATTTTGATCAATTATTTAATCGTAATCTTAAGTGCCTGACCTTTCCCCGATCCGCCACCCTGAGCCGATTTGTTTTTGATAATTGTTATTTGGTGATGATTGAATCTCCTGGCGCCCAACTTAAAATATTTTGAACAAGGTTGCCAAATAGTACGTGTACTCGGACTTCACTCAGGTAGATCCCCGGTGGTGAAAAACCCGTTAAAATATATATATATATATATATATATATATATATATATATATATATATATATATATATATATATAATTATAAATAGTTAGTTGTACTGTGCTATACTGTATAAAGCCAAGTTCATCTTGACTGTTAATTGCGTTTAGCCATAGTGCTATTCACTCAGCCGCTTCATCTCGTTTTACGGTTAACCGAACTTCCTGAGCATATATATATATATATATATATATATATATATATATATATGAATCTTCTGACGATCGATTGCACTTCCGAACCGATGAACATTTACCCCATCACCGCTACTCTACTCTACTGTACTGTCTCTCTCTCTCTCAATCTCTCTTTCTATCAATGATTATATAGATGTGCACTGTAATGGATATGTCGATACTATAATTCGTACAAAGCATTGTTAATTGTCCTTCATGCACTTTCAGCCAATTAACGTTTAACTACAAAGCTTTCTCTCAGACTGTTGATTAATACAATATTGCACTTACCTTTGTTTGTTCTATTTTCGAGTCAAAATTTAAGCAATAATAACTGATCATCAATTACTCATTGATAGATTGTTGATCAACGTGTATAAAATAAAATTACAAACCTCTTTAATTTTTTCACGGCGTTGATTGGTGATGTCATCCAGTGGTGGATTGGGTGCCTTAACAAGGTAAACAGGAATGGGATCGGTAGGTGATGCAATTGCTGAAGACTGCTCGAGATAATCGGCTGGTCTGTGTCTGACATTGACGGGTCGACGTTCTTTGAGCTCATTTCGTTGATGTTCTGGATCAGAAATAGCATTGTCCTGGACCCATGCTGGATTTATTTGTTCAGATCTTTCTTCAGGCCCAACACCACGATCGACAACACTCGTTATAAGATCACGGCGTGTTATAAATGTTCCAGTTAATAATACGATCAGCATGACTGAAAGCAGTCCGCTGATCGCTAACCTCTGTATCAATCGCATTTCGTCAGGGCACTTGCACTCGCACCGCCACCACGACCGGCTTTCAACCGGTATTTCGCTTTGCCCAGTCGTATTGGCGTTGCTTATTGATCCTACGGGGTTGTTTTTACTTTTTTTCCGGATTTCTTAAAATGATTTTATGTTGATTTAATTTTATATGCATACATATACAGAATGCTGGTTTATTATTTTAATAATCGATAAGCTGATTATTATTATTACGAGTATATAAGACCGTCCTCAATTCAGTCAGTCACTCGTTGTCGACCACCTGTTGTTGTTGTCCGTGACCCCTTAGCAAACCACCGTAACCAAGTGCTTGATGATTGTCTCAATGGTTTCTGCCACGAGCATTCGACTTTCTTCACTCTTATACCAATGGATCATTTGTCAATTATGCTGTGGAAAAATAAATTCATTGTGGTTTTTTTTTTCTAAGTATTAAAAGTAAATGGCAGGTACTCAAAAATCATTGCTTCGTTATTTTATTGTTTTTTATTACCGAAACTGTCGGTTAAATCACTTTGGAATCAACATTTAAAAGTATTGAACTAAATTGAAAAGTAAATATTTTTCTATTAAATTTAAATTCAAAGCTTTGATCATTCGTCGTGAAAATAACCACGTGAGTTTTAATTTTTTTTCTTTTTGTACAACTCTAAATATAATTAAATATAAAAAAAATCAATTGATTGGTTAAACGTTAAACGTTATTTTTCTACTCTATTCAATTTGTCAATTGATTTATCTTTACACATAGCTGAAGGAAAATCATATATATATACCTATACACATATAGAGTTGGCTTGGTGTGTAGCGTTCAAAGCAATCAAGCGAAAAATACGATTAGTAGACGACAGTCAGACGATTTTCCAACCCATTGCATTCGTACTCAAAAGTCAACTTGATTTTCACTACACGTTATAAAAATATTTTTTTATATCATGATAAAATTTAATTTCCATATGCGAAACACTCGTTTTACTATTTTTTTTTACTCGAAAATTTTTACAAAATAAATCGAGTACTTTGATATGTACGTATATGTAGTCATTAATACGTATTTTTTTTTATAATAAATAAAATGTGTATATAAGAAGTAAAAATATTTTAGTAATAGTTTTGGGATAAAGTTTGAACCATTACATTATAATGACATGATGAAAATGGGTCTGGTTAAAAGCGATTATTAATATAAGTAAGGGAGAATAGACAGCAAAAGAGAAGTTGTCGAGGTCGCAAATTCTTGGTGATGGTCAATGAAATTCTTGGTTTAAATTAATGCGTTTGCCATAAATGGAGATGAATGGAACTGCACGGCAAAGTAATAGAGAATATATAAGGAATTTACTTGATAAATAATTCGAGAGATAGTTTAAATAAGAATTATCGAGAAAGGGATGTTACTTAGAAGTAGTAGTTGACTCGGCAAAACTGGAAATCATGCATACAATTTGTTCTATCGAAAAGTCATTTTGTGATAAATATCTCTGATAGATCGAGTGTAGTTTGTTGTATTTTGTTGTCGTTGCGGTAAGTCGGAACAATAGATATATACTATCTATAGATATAAATATGTTTATATTTATATATGGGTTACCTGAGAGATAAAGAAAGATAGAGAAAGAGAGGCTAGAGAGTATAAACCAATGAGAAATGCACGTGCACATTTTAGTTTGTGGTTCGAATCAAGTTTACGAGCAGACTAAAGCATAAACACATTCTGCTGAGAGAGCTACAGATACATGTGGATTGTAGTAAGCAATCCAACGGAGTATAAAACTTTGCTGAATCGTATACTGATATCTTGAAAAAGATGCACGCGAGTATTGAGAAAGAGATTGTACGTATAGTCAGCGAGTAGTATCTATGATATTCGTTTTCTCTTATTCGTTGCCCCAGAGCCTCGTTTTCCAAGGTTGCTGACCGCAGCTCGCGAAAATCCGTCTTCAGGGGACGATATTGCAGCCAGCTCCAAGGGGAATATTTTTTTTCCACCTTTTATAGCTTTACTTTTTTTTTATTTTTATACGAAGAAAAGGCAGAGTTGAGGAATCGAAATCCTGTAGATATTTTATTGGATTTTTATAAAATCAACTAAGTCAATATTCAATAAATTTAATATATACGTTATATATTGTATGTACTATAAACAAGCACAATAAAACCTACATTCATTTATTATTAAAAATTTTTTAATCAAGTAACAAATTACTTTTATTAATTTATTTTTAACATTATTTAATATTGTCTATACTCTCTAAACTTGAAATAGTTAAATTTTCACTGTTTTTCCCAGTGATCAACTAATTCACTGGAAAAAAGTGAATTTTACGTATAAATAGTGAAAATTTTACTTTTTACACAGTAGATTTAAAACATTACTTTTTAATAAGTAATTATCATTAGAACTATTTACTACTAATAACTACAGTGAATTTCAATGTTTTCATAAGTGCATCATTTTACTGGGTAAATGAGTGTATATATGCACTAATTCCAAGTGGCCGACTTTGAGATGTGGCAAATAGTGAATTTACACTGTGAATTAGTGATAATTCACTATTTCAGGTTTAGAGAGTAAATAAATAGGATGCAATTTAAATAAAAAAATTTTAAATTATAACTTTTAGTTGATGAAATATTTGTCTCAACAAGGAACTTGCTTATTGCCAAGTTTCTCAACCGTGTAGTTACGAGATTTAGTCTGTACCCTAACACAATATTTCGTTGCATGAATATTATGGCGTCAACAGAGAATCGTAGGGTATCTCCTAAGACTGCAAAGTATCCCTTCGCACTTACATTGTTAATGGGATAATAAGTTGGCAAACTAGCACAACTATAGGGCATCCAAGTTAGTTATAAAGATTATTGATGTGGTGTTAGGTGATAGCAAAGTGTACATGTATACTTATATATATATATATATATATATATATATATATATATATATATATATATATATATATATATATATAACTACCGACTGATTCTAAAGCTAACTGGAGAAAGAAAAAACGGTCAATAGTTGAAAGGGATGAAACAGAGACTTTGACTAATTGAAGGAAGTTTTGGCTTTTCAAAGTAGTTCCGGTTGTCTTGTTCGAAATTTAATTTTAATAGAGGAAACTTGTATCTATGTGTGTGTGTGCGCGCGTGTGTGTGTGTGTGTGTGTGTGTGTGTGTGTGTGTGTGTGTAAATGTCTATACAGATCTAAGTAACGTCTAACGTATATTCAACTCCGGTAAATTCAAAACCGAACAAAACAAGAGACGTAAAGTAGGATTGGGATGAGTCTGAGTCTACTCTGTTGGATTTACCCGAGTGATTCAGAGACTTGTGAGTAATTTCACGAGAACCCGAGTTAACAAATTAAGAACTTGAGGCGTTAAAGGTGTTTATGTGTAACGAAAACTGTTGATCTCGATCTCATTAGGCTTATTTAAAGTCTGGGATGACGAAACTAAATTTAGTATTTATTCAATAAAGTTAACTTTAGATAACCTGTTATTGATTTAATCAGTTAAGAAATAAAATACTTTAATAAAATATTTCCAAACAGCGGTTGTAAAGGAAAACTTTGTAAGTAATAACGATCATAGTTTTAATGAAAGGTTTTTTAGTGAAAATAATTGGAAAAGTTTTATTCTTTTATAGGTAATAACTAGAACTCTTCAGCTACAAAAATATTATTTTCTGAATTTAAAAATAATATTATAGGTTGTAAAGAGACGTTTGATTAAAAAATTATTTACCTTTTTAATATTATTCTGGTGGTTTTTTTATAGCTTATTAAAACTGACAAAAAAAAAGCAAAAATAAGTTCCTGGAAATAATGAGAGATAATAAATATGTTGAAGTAAATAAAATAGCCGTGTCATAAAGTTTGATGATTTGCGAAGCCTTGATTGAGGATCACTCCTTACTGGTTAGTCGTTTAATGATCCAGCGAAACGTTTTATTAAGTCGTTGACGAGCTGACGAGGATCAGAAATGGCGAATCAGCTTCCTGCAGTAATACTCTTGTTCACAAGAAGTTATATGGCTCTTCGTAGAACAGTGAGAAACCGAGAGAATTATTATTATTCAAGTAGATTTATACTCTACGTTGAATAGCTTACGGGTATAGTTGATAAGCTCATCGTCATTTATAGTTGGGTTTTGATCATAAATGTTAACAAACATCAAATACTTCTGTCTAATTCAACAGTCAAAAGACATTTGTATAGAACTAACATTTCCAGACGTGTCAACTCAATTGACTTTTAACACTTTATACTTCAATATAATTGTAACCCACCCATGCAGGAGCCGCCAGAGTTGAACGACAGGGCCCTACTTGGCCCAGCACTGGGAAACCTAGCTTTGGCACATCTATATTAGCCCATGCTTGGCTCAAAATTGGGTACTCAGTCCTGGTCGTTACAATGATTACCCGGGCTTGAGTCAAGACTGGGTAACCTAGCATTGGCCATTCAATGGCAACCCAGGCTTGGGCCAAGGCTGGGTTCCCCTGTCTTGGCCATTCAATGGTAAGCCAGGCTTGGGCCAAGACTAGGTAACCTAGCCTTGGCCGTTACAATGATTACCCAGGCTTGGGCCAAGGTAGAACTACCCAAGTTTGGCTATACTTATGGTTTAATAAGTAGATCATATAAATGTATCAATTCAACATTAGTAGGTTCGTCCAGTAGCTATCGTTCGGACGGCAGCATTCAGAAGGACGGCAGTTCGCGCCCGGAGCCCAGCAGAATTTTCACCGAGTTTTTTTCACATCATTTACCTCCTTTAGATAGTTTAAACGTTAATGATCATAAATTCAGGGCCAGGACTGGCAACCAACTATGGGCCAGCTCTAGCAACCAGGTCTGGCCCAATGTTATCATTCCAGAGTCCTACCAAGGCTGGCTTACAAGCTTGGGCCAAGGTTTTACATACTTGGACCAAGCCTGGGTCTGTCATACTTTCCTCTCTGGGCAGATCTCATAAAAATTTAAATACAGCGTCTAGTTTTTCGTTATAAATATTAGCCAAAAAAAATAATTTAGATTTACGGAGACTTGAATTCTGCCTTTTCTATCAAGTAGACTTATTGGCTCCTCAAATTAAAAAAATTATTGTTTTCCGGGAAATAATAAATTAACACTTACTCTATAAAAAAAATCGATCGA
Organism: Microplitis mediator; assembly: GCF_029852145.1. NCBI lineage: Eukaryota > Metazoa > Arthropoda > Insecta > Hymenoptera > Braconidae > Microplitis > Microplitis mediator. Next base: position 9,701,501 of record NC_079978.1, on the reverse strand, counting down.
TTGAACTATATATTTTGGTTTATTTGGTATTCTCGTTAAACGAATAAGAGAAATATCTTGAAGAGACCAATTTGACCATTACCCCGTTGAGTGTCGTTTACGAAGTCCAGACATTCTCGCCACGTTTTTTATTTCATTACTTTTCTTTTTGTTTTGTTAGTAGCTCACTGCATCCTCTACTCTACGTACGTAACGTAACGTCCGTCCATTCATCGCGATTCACATCACGAATTCTCCTGGGAACGTATCTCAACGACAAGCACGTTTTGCTCAACGTGTAGTTCCGAGATCGTTTCGTCGTTCATTCTTTATCTCACTCTCTTAAACTCTTTCTCTCTTTTTTATTCACTCATTTCTCGGAATTTTTCTTTCTCTAAAATTCGAATTGACGAGTTTAAGTAACAATGGCGCCAGAAGTGACGTTTCTATGATCGTTTTTGAACTTTTTTTTTGCCATCGGTATATCTAACTTTCATCAGATCTCGACAAGTGAGCCACTTTTGGGCAATCGTATCGTGCCGCGAATTTAGATTTATCTGCCATGAGTGAGTCGTTCAAATACTCAATGTATATTGCAATGACGTATAAAAGTAAAAAATGTAAAGAAAAAAACAAACAAAAAAGAACATAACGACCAGAAAGTAAGATAGAAATAAATGGAAAAATAAATGCAACCTGTTGGTCCCGACTATTTTATATGGATCAATTTTCTGTTACCTATACATATTTTTTTATGAATGCATTTCGATGAAGATCGTTCAAGATATGTCAGAAAAAAAATCAAGAACAAAAAAAGTTGTATTATACATGTATAAAAGTCAAGAAAAGTGGGAGCTGATAAAATGGAAAGAGAAAAGAGGTAATGGTGCCAGGATCGATGAGTCACTCTTGGCCGCGTCTTTTGCCGCATCGTTTGGCTTGCAAGTGCTCCTCATTAATCCAAAAGTCGTTGTACTCAAATGGCGAGGAACACGTGGATCTATTTTACTTCTTGAGTCATTGATCTATGCACTACTTTTAAAATACCGTCCAATTTAAATCACATTTTTTTCTCTATTACTTCCTTTTCATTTAACTTTTAAATTTATTTTATTTATATGTTATATATTATATATATTAGACTGTGCGAAATAAAATCACTTTTTTTCTTCGGTCCCATACGAAAATTACGTTGAGTGTATCAGAAAAAAAATTGGGTATCAAGATGGGCCCTCCAACTCAATTACATGACGCACGCTCGCTTAAACAAAATTTTTCATTTAAATAACATGGGAAAAATTTTTTCTTAATTTTGAAATTTTATAACTTGTTAACGGATCAATAAATTTAAACGACCAAAACATATTATTGTAGAGAATTGAACGCTCTACAAAAAAGGTATCTAATAATTTTTTCAAAAACGATGGAAAAAAAATTCAAAATAACGCTCAATTGTATACACAAAAGTGGTTTTAGAGTGTTTAAAAAACATGACAAAGCAAACATTTTTTTCTCAAAATTTTGGGGGTACTCCGTTTTGCCCCCCCCCCCCCTCGACCCTATTTATGTACATTCTTATATATTCTTCGTTTGAACTTTTGTAAAATATATTGAAGATATTTTAATAACTATAGTGATGATGTAATAAAAAAAATTTTTTATTACTTTAAAATATAGTTCATAAACAGAAAGAAGTTGCTGTTCTTTGTTTTACATCTTTGTGCGATAAAATTCTACTCTCTTTCCACGATTTTTTTTTCTTTTTTATACAAAGCATTCATTGAATTTTATTTTCAACGATATTTCTCAATACTATTTTCTGGTAGTTTTCGTGGTGCATTGTTAATATAGAGAGAGAAGAACGACTAAGACAGAGTGTAATAATTTACTGGAGTCGTGAATCAAAATTACGGTTCAAGAGATCCCAGTCTAGCAATGCCAAGTGGGCTATTATTCCACGGGGATTCTCGTTCACGTGAATGACTTTTCGAGTAAAAGAGAGTGGAAATAAAGATGAGCAATATTTTATATAAAGTGTAATGTAGTGAAAAAGTCTGGACAAAAAGACGATTTCAATAACGAATTTATCATTAAGATTTAATTTTCAATTTTATTAAACTTGTATTATCTAATTATCATTAACATAAATCAAATATTTTTATTTATATCTCTATAGGCATAAAAATTAATTTTTTAACGCAAAAAATTTACTAGTCACAATAATTTGTATCTTATAAAAAATCTAGTTTTTCCGATTCAAGATAAAATGTACGTGGGATAAAGTTTTATACTGCTGTATGTGTCAGCATTTCTCACTATATACAATTTTCCGCGAAACTAAATCGCAATACGTGCTTTGAAAGTACAAGCAATGTGATTACATTGACCATTGTACCAAAAACGTAACTTGTGCAAATATGATTATACAAAATTTAAACTTGAAAATGTTTTAAAAATAATAAGTGAATTCTTGCACTAAAAAAAAGAAATTAAATACATAGATATCAAAGCATAATTTATAATTAATTTTTTAATTTAATGACAATTATTCTGTAATGATACATCAAAAAGAATTAATATAGTTAATATTGAAAAAAAAATATAATACAGATTATTCGTGTGTGTACAATGCAAAATTGGCTTTAATTGAAGAAAAATAGTTAAAAAAAAAAGTACAATGCAGGGAATAAATTATTTACTCTTTTGACTAATCTACCTTTGAAACACGACTTGTACAAACTATCTCATTGATATTCATTCGATATAAAAACAAAGCAATAAAGAATTAAAATTATAGAGTTGAGTAAAGAAACGAGGAAGTTAATTAACCAACATAAAGAGCAGCAAGATCCAATCGGTGCTGAGCTTCGATGTACGAACACGAGAACACACCACTTTCTATCCTACCCATCCAGGAGAATAAAAATAAGAGTAAAAAAATGAGGTGAGAGGGCGAGAGACTGAGAGGGTTAGACAGGGTGAAAGAGGAGAGAAGGAAACTGTGATATAGAAACATGGACACGACGCTATACGGATGTTAGAGGGGAAAGGTGGGTGTAAAGGTCGAGTCGTCGATACAAGCCCGAGGGTGCGAGAACTTGGGTCCTTTAATTAGCCCGAACGCTTGGCTTCGTTACGGGCATAAATCGGACGGATGCTGTGCAATGTTCGTGAGAGAGCATAGGGCGTTACTTGCGGTCGCTCACGTTTACGGGGTAGTACACTATTGGAAATGGTTGTAATTGCACTTTGAACCTCAGTCGAATAATTTAAGTTATTCTATGAGATAAAGTGTTATTTATTACTAATGTTGTATTACTATATTCTTTATGAGTTAATTCTTATATTTTTTATTATTTTTGTTTTGCTACTGTATATATTAGGGTGATCCAAAAAATAACAAACTTTTTTTTTTTTCTTCCAAACAGGTTCAAAAGTTTCATTTAGATAAAAAAAGACGTCTGTGAAAATTAGAGCTCTTAATATTAACATTAAGAGGTTCCTCATCGCACTTTTCTATTTCCCATAAGAATAACATGGGAAAAATTTTTTTTACGTCTTCTGATTTTTATAAGTAGCTAACGATGCGTCATAGGAATAAATGGCAGGCATATTTTTGTAGGGAATTGAATGCTCTACAAAAAAAGATTCTTATCATTTTTTGAGGAATCTATTTGTTCAAAAGTTATTTGAGGTTGAAGTCGAATTCATATTAAATTTTGAGATTTTCTACTTTTCCGGTGAAACTATCAGACTTATTACAAAATATCATCAGACCTTTTTTGTAGAGAATTTCATTCCGTAAAAGTTATTTCTAATAAAGTTTTTTCGAATTCCGCATTGCTTTCTAGTTATTTTTATTTTAATGTCAAGCTCTTAAAATCGATCAGAAGACTATTTTTTTATGAGCATCACATTAAAATAAAAATAACTAGAAAACAATGCGGAATTCGAAAAAACTTTATTAAAAATAACTTCTAGGGAACGAAATTGTCGACAAAAAAGGTCCAATGATATTTTGTAATAGGTCTGATAGTTCCGCCGGAAAAATAAGAAAATCTCAAAATTTAATATGAATTCGACTTCAACCACAAATAACTTTTGAACAAATAGATTCCTCAAAAAATGATAAGAATCTTTTTTTGTAGAGCATTCAATTCCCTTCAAAAATATGCCTGCCAATTATTTCTATGACGCATCGTTAGCTACTTATAAAAATCAGAAGAGGTAAAAAAATTTTTCCCATGTTATTCTTATGGAAAATAGAAAAGTGCGATGAGGAACCTCTTAATGTTAATATTAAGAGCTCTAATTTTCACAGGCGTCTTTTTTTATCTAAATGAAACTTTTGAACCTGTTTGGAAGAAAAAAAAAAAAATTTGTTATTTTTTGGATCACCCTAGTATATATATATTGTAACGTGATAAAAAATTCGACATCGACCCGTGGTATAAAATTATTTGCAGATAATAAATCATTATCCGGTGAGCCAATTCGGGTGACACCTATGAGCAAAAATTTCGACTTCGACCGAGTATCGATCCAACGCTTGGATTGAAACGAGAGATCCGGGATAGACTCCGTACTGAACGGCCGCGTTTTTTTTTGTATTTGACCAATTCGACTCCGACCAAAAGAACAATACCGATTTCGATTTCGACCAACGCGATTTACGACTTGTACGACCAATTCGAGTTTGAACAACGAATATTATCTGTATGAACAATAATCCGATTTTTTTGTGAACAAATAACCGCCTTCATGATGAACTAGTGAACAAGCCGAAGCATCGGCGTGAAACTGAACAACGCGTTTTACCGATTTTTTTGTGATAATAATGAACAAATGAAGTGCGTTTTGTACTATATTAAAAATTAATTAATTAATTACGCGCAATAATTATATGATAGTGTAATTCAACGCGTTACCGAAATAAAATATTATTTTATATTTTATTTTATTTCGTTCGAGCGCAATTCTGAGAATTACGGATTATCCGTGTCTCATTCGCAACAGCAGTCTTGTCGCCTCACCGTGTAAGAATACTCTGACGTCACTCGTCAATTTCGTTACTCCGTACGCTGTATGTGTGTCTCCGAACAATAAAATAAATAAGTTTAGTTTATTCCGTCAATGACTGTTTTCTCCGAGCAATGAGCTGACTTGTGTTTTGATCAAGTACGATTTCTACGAGCAATATTTTTTTTGTTTATATCGAGTCAAGCCGACAACGGCAATTTATTATTTTGTTTGTAATCGATTATTGTTGTGATACCGATCAATTATTTTGTGTTCAATATACGACTAATTATTTTTGTGTTAATTCTGAACAATTATTTAATCGTAATCTTGTGCCTGACCTTTCCCCGATCCGCCACCCTGAGTCGTTTATTTTTGATGTGTTATTTGGTGATTGTTAAATCACCTAGTGCCTAACTCTAAATTTGAACAAGGTTGCCAAATAGTACGTGTACTCGGACTTCACTCCGGTAGATCCCCGGGGGTGAAAAACCCGTTACAATATACATATATATATACATAGGGGAGGGGGGGGCAAAAGGGGGTACCTAAGGAAATACTAAGTTTTCGAGGACCAAAATACGCTAAATCTTGTTGTTTGTAGTGACATTCGAGGTAAATAGACAAAATTTTTAGCTGCCGTTGCAAAATAAAATTTTTATTTTTGGCGGGCAAAACGGGGTACCCTTAAAAAAAGTTGAAAAAAAAAATTTCTGAAAATTGATCAAATTTTATTACTTGAATCTTTTATATGCAATATACATGAAGAAAAATTACATTTCACATCATTGGTGGACACGAAGGCAAAAAAAAAAATTTTTGTGGGGCAGAGAGGCCTCCCTCCAAAAAATGATATTTTTTTTTTTTTTTTTTTTTAAATTGGTTTCATTATTAAGATTGTATTTCTTTTTCTTGACAACTATTTTTGGTTTTATAATACTTAATAAAAATTTTTTTAAGTGTAATAAATCGTTTCCCCTCGATTAGCTTAATTACTAATTGCTATTTAATAAAAAAAAACAATTCTGTATTTCTTATTTGTCATTATTTTGAACCCAAAAAACGTGTTTTTTGATTTTTTAGATTGCAGATTATTTTGCATTATTTAAAATAATTATTAACATAAAAAAAAAATTATTTGGACATAACACTGCATTCAGTGATTTTACTGATCTCTCAGTCATTAAATTCAAAGAAAAATTTTTTTTTTTGAAATTTTTGTTTCGAAAAAAAAACTTTTTTCTTTTTTGGAAATTTAAGCACTGTCTGCAATAAAATTGTGGACAGAGCTCAGAAAAAATGTTTGTTTTCATCTTGTTAAAGATTATGAGCTTTTCAGAGCAAAAAACGTGATCCTTTAATTTTTTCAAAAATTTGATCGAGTGAAACAAATAAACGGCTGGTTGAATTGATCTGGCTCTTTATAGGGTTTTTGTGGACATATTGAACTGTAAAATGCACAGTTAACATTATCGATTTCCACAATATTTTCGATTCAGCGCTTGATTTTCCAAAAAACCACAAAATGCCCTTTTTTTGTTGCATTTTTAAACTCATGTGACGATAGGAAAAAATTTTTTTTTCGAAAAAGCAATGGCTAATCGTCGAAGGGAATTTATTCAAGTTTTTAAAATCCACCATTAACTTTTTGTACGATCATTGGTTTCTGAGATATCGATATTCAAAGACAAAAGGATCCTTTTCCATTTGAAGACCGATATCTCGGCAAGAAGTGGACGTATCGAGGTCCATAAAAAAAGAAATTAAAGCTGAATAATAAAGGTATCCGATCCTCATAGTGGTTAAGCAAAAAAAATTTTTTCCACGCCCGAACACAGAAAAAAAAATTAACTTGGTTCAAGTAAATTACTTTCTTCAAAATATTATTCTTGTTTCGAAACATCTAAACTTCTCAATTCAAAAAAATTTCAGTCTTGAATAAATAAATTATTACTCTTCAATGGAGAGTAAAAATTTTTCCTTCAAAAATTTTAATCTTAAAAGAAGCTTTTTTTGCTTTCAAACAAGATGCATATTTATTTCTCCCAAGAATTTTTTTCTCTTGGTTTGAGGCCGATAATATTGATTCAGGATGATATCGACTTAGTTTGAGTATGGCCCATTTTTTGAATCAGGATGTTATTTTATTCGATTTAGAAATATACAAATATATTTTTAAAAATTATTAATCAGTTTATTACTACAATGGTTACTTATACTAATTTTTGATTTGGAAGTTTAATGCATTTTTTTATTAAAAAAAAAATTTATTTGTACTAAAAATTAAAATAATATTTTTGTTTAATGGCCACATTTTCAATAATAGAAAATTTGAGGTTACTTAGTAAATAAGCATTGACAATTAAATACATTTACTGTGAAAATCTTCAAAGTTTGAACACAGTAATTATTTACTACTTTAAGTATGATGATACCGAAATTTGTTCATATGCATATACATTAAACAAAAATAATTATCAACGGCGAGATTAATGTTTTGATGTTCATATTGTGAACTTACAATTCAAAACTAACTACAACTGACCGAGAAAAACAAGCAAGTACGCTGTTCCCATCGAGGCGCCACCTGGCGTCAAAATGTTCACTTCACCCAAGTAAATCTGTTACTTGGTTTGAGAGTTAGATTTATTGTGTGAAAAAAAATATACTTTTGAACCACGCATATACAAATCTTGATTTAAGAATCCTGAAAATTCTTGAGCCAAGAAATAAATTCTTTAAGCAAAAAAAATGGAATTTTTCAAACTAGTATTCTTGGTTCAAGAATATTTCACTTGAATCAAGTTAATTTTTTTTTCTGTGAAGACTAAAAAAAAAAAAAATTAAAAAAATTTGAAAATTTTTTTGTCGCTGGTTTTTCTAAGATTACTCTAAAATTGCTGACGTTAAAAAATTTTGAAGTTCCAATCCAAAAAGTAGACACTTGGAGCTACAATTTCTTTTTTTTTATTTCTTGTACGACTATTTCTCTCAAAGTTAGGGCCCGTTGAAAATCGCCCAAAAATTTGGAATTTTTTTTTGATCCTTTAATTTTTTCCATTTTAGTATATATATATATATATTTTATCATACCTGCTTTGCATTCAAATGATGTATATCAAAGTTATATAGTTACATTTTTTTACTTAATTTGTTGTAATTTATTGTTATTACTGTTTTATTCATTTAATTGTTTTATATAATAAGTTTTAAATAAAAAACGGTATACATAATTAAATGGATCCTATGAAATTAATATAATAAAAACTGGAAGAAATTTAAACAATGGAACAAAGTAATAAAGTATTTATTTGGAAACCAAAAAAGTATTTCATAGAATCCACAATTTGAAGTATCAAGAATTAATAGTCATCTTTTTTAATCATAGTATTTTAATCATTTTTTAAATTAAAGGTAGAGTTGATCTTGGGGTAGTTTAAAAAATTAATAGAAACTTAAATTTTAACTATTTTATTACTTAGTTTTTAAATAAAAAAAAAAAAAAAAAAAAAAAAAAACTGAAATTGCAAATGTTTTTTTTTTAATGTTCGAATAACAATTCAGCTACTGTATTTATCTCTAAATTTAATCAGAATCAGATTACAACTGAAATTTTCAATTTCCGGTAGATTTATCAAAGTCGGTCAAACATTGTCAGTCACAAGTTTAAAAAAATATTATTTATTTTTTCATTTTTTGTTTATTGAATTTTATGTAAGGTAAAAGGCCTAGTGCCCGACCAGGGAACTAGTACTCGATCACTCCATGTATTAGTATATCTATATTTACTAAAATTTAGTAAATATAGATATACAAATACATGAGTGATCGGGTACTAGTTCCCTGATCGGGTACTGGGTCTCTTACCTTACTCAGAGAATTTTAAATTATCAGGACGGGATCGAAGTTGAATTAGTAAATATTTATTATAGAGAAGTTTTGAAACAAAAAAAAAAAAGTTGGAAAATCCAAATGTATACAACTCACTTGCTCATTCAAAAAGTGATTAATAGATGGCGCGTCTATATGCAAGAAAGTATTTAAAAAAAAATGGCAGCTAAATGTTTTCATGATACGCCAGTTTTGAGTTTTCTTTAATTATAATTACTCTCTAAAAATGAATTAGTGGAATTAACTGCGAATTAGTAATTATTCACTGGGAACCAGCTACACGGAAAAATTTTTTGATGAAAATTACTCTGCAATTCCGAGTAATCCTGGGCCATTCAAAAAAATTAGTATTGTTTATTCCAACTTTCAATATTTTTCGTTGAAATATCAATATCAGTAGACTATATTTTACTCTACTGGTGAGTAATTTTTTAACAGCAGATAAAGTGGTATACTTGTATGATTTTATACTCTGTTGGGATCCAAATTTAATTGGTTATTGTGAATATTTTAAAAAAGAAATCTCATTATCTCTCTATAACTTTATATTTATTTTAAAATTAAAAAAGTTTTTGTATCTTTTCTTTTTCAATACAATAGAGTAATTTTTTGCACACCTCAAGCGCGAAAGCGCTGAGGGTACTCTATTTTTTTTTCTATTTCAAAATATTTATTTTAAGTCATATTCTAATGCAATTAGATGGTTTTAGATTTTTTATAATAATTTCAACTTATTGATTGCAATTTTTATTTGAATTCAATATAAATCTTATAAAATGAATCATCAACTTTTTATCATAACCTACGAGCAAAAATTGAATTAGAAAGAATTTATTTAAACAGCCGCTAGGAGTGATTGTTACTCGTAATTGTGAGTAACAATTAATCTGATTGATTTTTACTCACCAAAAGAGTGAAATTTCGTAATTCAAAAGTAAAAAGTCGTAATGGCCCAAGATTACTCGATTTAGAGTAATTTTCAGAATAAACGACATGGCAATATTCATACAAAATTCTTTCCTTGTATAAGTAAAGTATATATTCATTTCTAGAGAGTTAACTAGAAGGATTTAGATAGTGATTTTCAAAAGGGTTCTTCTAGAAAAGAATTCAAGTGCAATAAAATATAAAATAGATCAATCGGTTGTGTTTTTTTTGTTATTGTGTTTACCAACATCTGCACATACTGACGGACATCACAAGTTTTTTTTCCATAATTATTTTACAAAAAAAGTGACTTAAAATTGTTCGTTTTATTCATTAATAAATTATTTTTCAAATGGTACGAATTTTGTTCTAGTTGAGAAAATTTGAATAAGTGTAAATATGATTTTTACATGTGTGAATCAGCCGAGATCGAGTAAGCGTTAGCAGAACACATCTCATTGCTTCGCGATTGAGTTGTGCAATTTATTTACAAAAAACGTTATGTCCATCACTTTGTCCTTTCGAAGTTCTTAGTGTCTCTCTCGGGTCAAAATCTGATGTCTTATTTTACGCCCATCTCAATTTTTATTTTTTATATAAACTATTAGAGTAAATTTTTATATACTTTATTTTAGATTTAATGGTGTACTGTTAAAAGTTTTTTTACAACTTTATGTAGTGCAGCTCATAATTAATGTGGTATTATAACTATTTATGAAATAAGTCGGATAAGTAGCAGATTATGGCATGGGTCGGTTCCAGAATGAGCCGACAAGTTGCGCTGTGTCACAAGAAAACGAGTGAGGATCTTAGCGCCCGAGCGAAGCGAGTATAATAAGAGTGTAGAGCATGCAATAATAATATAGAATATAAGAGTATAGATTATGCAATAATGTTTTCGATTATAGTCCCGGATGAAATAATAAAGTGATATAGTGTAGGCATCAGGTATTAGTCGTTTCCCTACCGCTATTCAAACGCTCTTAAATTAAGTTCTGAGACAGGGATTGCATATAAAAAAGAAAAAAATTATCCGAAAATAATGAAACGTTAGATTCATAGGGGAAGGTGACCTAAAGCGGGTATGTTAACGTTAAGAGCCGAGAAAATTGAGTATTTGTATGATAACAATAATGATTTTTTTTTTTTTTTAAAGAGGATTTATTGAACTTTAAAATCAATAAGCAATATTGTATAAATTAGAATTAAGAAATACTCCAAAAAACCGCTTTGCACTAGGGTGGGGGGGGGAGGCTAAAGCGGGTAATCCGTTCGGGCAAAGCGGGTTGGCACTACAATTAAGGGAAATATGCTTATTTTAGATATTTAAATAATAATTTTAGTTTCATTAAATCAGTCTTCAACAACTTAAACGACTAACTTATTAAATATAGCAATACTTCAATATAAATGTCTATTAAATCGGTAAGTTGTAATTAAATTCTTTTGTTAATTATATAAATAATAATATTCGACTAATTATTTAGTCTCGCAGATTTTGGTGTATTACCGTACAGTACGCACCGGATACAGCAAAAAATAATTTTAGACTATTTTAATTAGTCTTTAGCCGTTTTTGCCCTACCCGCTTTGCCCAAGAACACGTTTTTTATCCAAGTGATGCTAAACTCAAATAATTCAAAACAAAACGCTAATATTTTTCTTTCAATTTTAACTTGAATAAGCTCAAATTAATAGAAAATTATCAACGATATAATAAGTGTATTCGTTTTTGGATAATTAGAAAATACATACACGGAGAAAAATGAAGGTGAAAATTCCATGAAATTTTATGTGAAAATCCATAAATTTTTATTATGCTAGCCCACTAAACTTGAAACCGTATGATATTCCAATATTTTATGTTATGCGTGTTGTTACTAATTGTATTGAAGCATAATAAAATATCGTTGCGGCCGACAAAAATTTCTTTCTTGAACATAATACATTTCGTATTGAGCATAATAAAAATTATTAAGTATTTTATAGTTATAATAACTGACACGACAAAAATTGTGTCGCTAGGATGCAATATTCACCGTCTTATGACAATAAAATGTACCACTAGCATAATAAAAATTGTTTTAATTATTTTACTTATACGATCAAAATTATTTAAAAATTAATTGAAAAAAATAATAATTTTCATTTTTGTTTTTTTACTCTTTAAATTAACTTTTATAAAAATTATATTACTAATCTAAAAAATTTATAGAGACTCTTTGTAAAATTTATGACACTAACATAATAAATTTAACGAGACTTTTCTTTACTTTGTAAATTCAATATTGCACGAATCGTGAAATTAATTTTTGAAATATATTGTCAACTAATTACCAATACCAATGCTGCTAAAAAAATATAAAATTAATATAAAATAAAAAATACAGTGTTTTGTGTTGATATTCTCATATGTTTCTATCAATTATCTTTAATAGTCTTATATGTATATACAAAAACGGATAGTATAAATATTAAATGATAGAAACATATATATGAAAATATCAACACAAAACACTGTATTTTTTATTTTATATTAATTTTATATTTTTTTTAGCAGCATTGGCATTGGTAGTTAGTTGACAATATATTTCAAAAATTAATTTTACGATTCGTACAATATTGAATTTACAGAGCAAAGAAAAGTCTCGTTAAAATTATTATATTAATATTATAAATTTTACAAAAAGTCTTATAACTACTTATCTAACTTAATGAACATTTATCAGGATATAAAATTAATAAAAATACATCTAATTTTCCATAAAATTAAAATCCATGCGGTTTACATTTATTACACACAATGATACATCAAATAGTTTTTTATTTTATTAAAACAAAAAAAATATAATTTATTGTTATTCGTAAGTGTGTAATTTATTATCAAACGTAAAAATAGTTATGCAAACAAATCTCATTAGCATAATAATATTAAAATCAATAAGAATAAAGATTTTCACAATCACACAACCCCATAAAACTCAACTGAATAATTGACACTTGCTAAATAAAATAGATGCTTCTTGAATTCCCGCGGAGTACTGATCAGAAAAATAACCAAATAAATCCGAACATTCAGAACAAAAGATTATTTTGTTTAAACACCGTTGTAAAAATTACTCAAAGACAAACAAAAATTATTGTCAAAAAATTATAAATAGCTGTATTTCAATGAAATATTATTAAATGGGTGTAAAGACTGTTATTAATTATTTAAACTTTAATGATTTTCTATAAGTGTTGTTCCTCAACTGAGTAAATATCAGTTTAAATTTAACAAATTTTATTATGCTGGCACGAGAAATTTTGCATTACTGATAAAGTAGAATTTCTACTGATCATATAATGAAACTTATCAACCGACAAAACTAAAAGTTTTAAAATTTTAAGAATTTTTATTATGCTAGCTTTAGAATTTTCAATTGAATCAATGTTCGAGAATTTATACCCAGTAAATAATAACAAAAATTGAAGTAAATATAAATATCATGACAAAATCTGTAAATTTTGTTATTCTATTGTGGCAATTATTATTTTTAGTTCTTATTAATTCTTGTGTGATCAAAAATTATAAAATTTATATAATATAAAACAAAAAAACCATTTTTTCATAGAAAAAATTTTACACAGGAGTTTAAAATGTAACGAATTTATTTCGAATTTAATACTGTTTGAAATAAATATTTTTATGCTGAATATAATTTTTGATACAAAATTATAAAAAATTTACAAATCCATAATTTAAAAACTATAATATATAACACATAAAAATTTTTATTTACATTTTAATTAATAGCATACGTTTATCAAAACTTTACTCTCAATTTATAAAATTTCAAGATTTATTTTGATATTACTTTCAAAGCATAACATATTTTATATTTGTTAGTTATTAAAAGTCAAAGACTTCAAAAATCATTATGCTACTCTATAATTTTTTTTGCGTACCTATTACTTTCTACTAATTTTTCATAAAAATTGTCATAATTTATGATTTTCTAAACAGATCCAGTAGAAATCGAGAATCAGACAGTATTTTTTCGTTATTATTGAGCTTCATTTCTCTCCGTGTACCTTTAATTTTTTTAAGAAATTATTAATTTTTTTTTTAATTGCGTGTAATTACGCCATACCGCTTCATTAATGCTCGTTTGGGACTGAGCGAAACTCGGAAGTACTCGGGTAACCTCGACATATCTTGTCCCTCGCGTTTCATGCGTCAGCGCACACCCATACAGGAAAATACGACGGGGCCAGATATGGACCACGCTTGGCGCAATGCTGTCGATCTCTGGCCTATGCTTGTAAACCCGCTTTAGCCCAGCTTTGGCAAAAGTCTAGGATGATAACAGGGTGCCAGGCTTGGTTGTTACCAATGGCCCAGGCATCATTGCCAAGGCTGGCCCATGCGTGATGGCCAGATCTGAGCCATGTTTGTTTGCCAGACCTGGCCCATGCTTGCTTGCCAGACTTGGCCCATGCATCGACAAAACAAATAAATTTAATTTAAAAAAATTTTATTATTATTATCCTAATAGAGTTTGTGATAATTAACGTTTAAACTATTCAAGTGAGGTAAATGATGTGAAAAAACTCGATGAAAATTCTGCTGGGCTCTGGGCGCGAACTGCCGTCCTTCTGATCGCTAGGTTTGAACGGTAGCTACTGGACGAACCTACTAATGTTGAACCGAAAATTTTATATGTTGTACTTATTCATTTTATTACAACCACTTGGTTTTATGAAATATAAAGAGCAATTAAATAAATATTTTCGATTAAGAAAAAAAATAATAATTTCCTATTATTTTTATTATAATTACATAATTTTTAAAAATAAAATTTATTAAATTTAATTGATTATTTATCAAGAACCCAGTTGAATTGTCTTGCTCTACCACCAATATTAAAAATAACATTTATTGTAGAAATTCATGAGTTATTTCTTACTTAAATCAATTTTTATAACTAAAATTATAAAATTACGGTTGTTGATTGCAAATAACAACGAACTAAAAAATATTTCAATTATTAGTTGTAAATAATTTTAATCGCAATATTATAATATTTATTAATTAAAACTTATTTTAATTCAAAAATAAATAATTATTAATTTAAAAAACCATAATAATGAGTTAATTGAATAATTAATAAAAAAATGTGGGTTAACCAATTCTGGCCCAAGGATGGGAAACTATAGGTATAACCGAACTTGGATAATCCTATCTTGGCCCAAATCTGGCTTGCCATTGAATGATCAAGGCAGGGGAACCTAGTTTTGGCTTAAATTCGGGTAATCATTGGTTCGACCAAGGCTAGGTTACCCAGTCCTGGCCTAAGTGTAGGTTGCCATTGAATGATCAAGGCAGGGGAGCCTAGTCTTGACCTAAGCTCGGGTAATCATTGGGTCGGCCAAGGCTAGGTTACCCAGTCTTGGCCCATGTTAGGGTTATCATCCAACGGCCGAGGTTAGGTTACGCAAACTTGGCCCAAGTTAGGGTGACTCTAGGCTTGGCCAAAGCTAGGTTATTCAGTCTTGGCCCAAGCCTGAGTGATCATTGGAATGGCCAAGACTAATTACCCAGTTATGGCCCGGGCATGGGACAGTATAGGTTTGCCAAGATGGGCTTCCCAATAATGTCCCAGACATGGCCCCGTCGTTCAACTTTGGGGCTTCCTGTATGGGCAAGCGCCTACCCGCTTTAGGCCACCTTCCCCTATATTATTCAAAATAATTTAATCGATCATTCAAAACTTTAATATTCATGTTACTGCTGCATATTAAAAATTTATTAAATTTGTTTTGTAATGACTTGAAAAATAATTTTAAAAAATTACTCGATCGCTGAATGAAATTGAGTTGAAAAATGAAAAATAGTGTTGGAAAATTTATGAAGCTGACGTGAAATAAATTGAATAGAAGATAATTGTCTTGTTAAAATGAATTGAAACCTTGAAAATTCATGAAGTGATACATCGTACTGACATGAAGATTATGTAGATCACATGAGGATAAGCTGATTAAAACAATAGTACTTGATCCGAGCACTTAATTATGTCGAATAATGAAGACTCGTTGCAGCCAAACGCGGAATATCTATATAAAGTGGAATGAAGAGGTCAAAGATTAATCTTCTCGGAGTCATGTTACACTAACAACATTTCATAGTTCTATTTACGTATCTATTTTTATATTAACTGATGACATAACCTACGCCCTGGGATCGGGTCAATTGGTCAAGGTTTTCTTTCTATTCATTCAATTGAATAAAATATGAATAAATAAACTCATTAAAAAAAAAATTTTAACTACTGAATAAATATTATTCCTTATCTTAAAGAAAAAAAAAATTTGCGTACTTGGTTTTTTTTTCTCACTCTGATATGTAAATTATTTGACATTAAACAAGTTTATCTCTTGAAAGTTCGGTGTGATATCATAATTTTGATAATACTCTTGTGCTTAAACTTACTATAAATCTCTTAAGTTAACAAGCTAATTCATTACGTACTTTATATTTTTATTTTCAAACCAACAAACTGTAACAATTTAATTTAATTATCAATTTACTTCGACATTTTTATTATTTTTATATAGTAATAATTTTAAGTAATAGTTAAATATACTAATAATTAATTTTCTAAAATAATTTTTTAATAAAAAACGACAAATTCAATTGAAAGATCTTTTCGTTATAATTTAATAATTAAAAATATAAATCAATATTCTTTAAATATTTTATTTTTATTAATCTAAAAGTGCATTGTTGTATAAATATTACAAAAGTAAAAATACGTTGGTTCGTTCATTACGTGCAAAACTGATTTAAACGTCATATCGAAATTGATCTGTATTAAATTTTACACTATCCATCATATGTAGTTTAAATTTAAAATAAACCCATGAACTATACTTTAAGCTAGTGAAACTTTATTATTTACTAGCTAGTATCCGCGAGCGCAGCGACCAGTAAAAGCTTGTAAATAATAGAAAAAACGTAGAATTCGAAATTTAGAGCGAAAAAAATAAAAAATATTTTTAGAGTCTCTATTTTTAGATTTTTTTTTTTTATCTATAAAAATATTTTTTTAAATAATTTATATTGAAAAGAAAAAAAAACGATTGCACAATAATAATAAGCTTAAAAATTTTTTGATAAATATACAGTTTATTGTGGCAGTGAATGAATTGAAACGAAACGAAAATTTTTATTGTACGAGTTCGAGGATTAACAGCAGTGATAATAATAATATATTTATAGTAATAATAGTAATAAAAGTAATAACAATAATAATACTAATATAAGGAAATGTATCATACAATGATTCTGTAAGAGGAACTCCTAGTGTGCACTGGAGTAGAATTCAACATTTACATTTCGTTCGTTCTAGAACGAGATTCCAGAAGCCAATGAGAAATTTTTCTTTTCAACTATTCTCCTACTCTTATATATTGGTTGTGAATACCGTCTAGCCTCGATTCCATTGATCGATCACACACAAGAATACTTGAGATAGTCAAAAAAAATAAAATTACATGAAGATAGAATGTATGATAGTTTCTACGATCGAAATCTCAACTCTTGTCATTTGTCCTTCAATCTTAAATCCATAGAATCTTCAGAAACTTTTACCAGTATCGTAATATCTATCCTTTGCTTATATATATATATATTCAAAGAATGGGAAAATTCTATCCTCCAGAGAATCGATAAAGGTCATTTGTTCTCGTCTTTTTAAAGAAAATTACTACATCAGTAAACTTTTTTAAGAAGCCATTTTTAACATAAGAGAATTTTTATAAGAGTTTTAAAAGCCACTTAGATGATTTTTGCTTGATAATACATGATTAACATAGTCTCTCAATAAATCCCCAAGGTGTGTCATGGTTTATTATTGTTATTATTATCAATTTTTTTTTTACTGTAATTCATACAAACTATTAAAATTTGACATTCATAACGGATGTGAATTAAAATATCGTTTTGTGTCTGTCAGATGATCGATGGTATCTACGAATTAATTTATAATAAACTTTAAATAATACACCAGTGTATTTAATATATATAAATTATAGAAATAAAGTAATAAAAAATAATCAAATAATAATATTTCGATTTATTATATGTAAAAGACAAAAAACAAAAATATTAAATAAATGATAATAAAGTAAATCAAAGTAACACCGTAAGCATATATTAATAAAATGAATTCAAATTACATGCTGCTAAAGTATGAACCCAAAGTTTTATGGCAACTTTCAACTGAGAGAAGTAAATACAGCAATATGTGTATCAAAGAACGACGTCAATAAGTGCCCTGAAGAATTTAAAGGAGACTGAGCCCGTAGGCAATTTTAAGGACTGGATGAGAAAAATGAAGGCGACAGAAGTTGGGGATATATATATATATATATATATATATATATATATATATATATATATATATATATATATATATATCGAGGAGATAAAGAGAGAAAGAAAAAAGAAGTCGGCATTCCAGAGATCGGGAAAGGCGATATCCAAATCCAGTGTGGCCTGTTATGTCGTCTTTCTAAAGCCTCGATGTCGCTATTATGCCTTGCTGTCTGTGTAGTTGTAGTTTTGACCGTTTTCACCAAACACTGATCCTCGACCCTTGTGCCGGTCCACAAGTACGATAATTCAACGATCCCGGAACATTCAACTCAAACAAACTAACCGTTTATTTTTTTATTTTTATTTAAACTTAAATATCTCAAAACGTCGAACTCTTACAAAATGTCTTTGTCTTTATTCGCTTATCGCTTCATTTACATAACTAACGGTTCCTACAGGACCTTCAGTTTAAAACCACTTATATAATAAAAAATAACTTATTTATAGAATTATAATAATTAAAACGGCAAAGTTTATGATTTTATTTTTCTGTCGGGATTTTCTCTTATTTTACTTTTTTTTTTTAAAAGAAAATTACTATTAAGGCATAAACTTTCTGGAGGAAATAGACTGTCGTAAACATGAATTTTCATTACTGAGTTGTAAAGTTTTTAAGTTATGGCTCAAGTAAATTTGTGGAATATTATTCACGTACAATGAGAATGTGTTAAAGTTTTAAAGTTGTACGTTACTATTAAGCGCCGAAGGTCGCTGGTAAATATGCCGAAAATTTATAAACGTGTGAGTCTGTAGAGAGCATGTGGTTATGTAATGTTAAATAAAAAATACATATATAATGTGTTGGGCTCTGTATACAAAAATATGTAGAATAAATAAAAGATTTATCGTTTTTTTTTCTAGTGTTGTATATGTATATATATATATATATATTTTATTTAAAAGTACAGAATAAAAGACAAGTTCATATAAGAAGGCAGTGAAAAGGGTAGTATATACCTGGGAGGTTTTTCCGACGAGTGGGCTTCCTATACGGCACTTCTCTCTTTTTCTCAGCGGAAACAAAGTATAGTCAACCGGAACATTCGCTTTGTTTCCCTCGGGAGTGGAGTCTAGTGTGTAGATATAGTAAAAGGAGTAGTAGTTCAGTATTGTGCGAGTATAGTAACGAAATATGAGAGTTTCGTCGCTTCTATATTACGAACTTTCAACAAACTTCGTCTACACTTTAAGTACGAGTGTTTTCTGTCAATCAAAGTATGTAATAATACTTTTTTTTTTTTTTATTTTGAAATATTTCTCTTGGTTATTCTGCATCATATTCACCTTCAGGTCTGGTATATAGTAAAAATAAATAACGAAAAAAAAAAACCATTTCAGTATAAACAAAATCGATAACTAATTAAGGAAGAATTTTATTCTCGGAATTGGAAGTTATTTTCAAAATTAAAATAATTTAATGTATTGGTTATAAAGTCGAAAGGTATATTGTGCAGATGTGTAGATATGTATAAATAAATATATATATATATATATATATATCTCAAAGAGAAACTTATCAAGGTGTATATGTTTGTTATAATAGAGAACAAGAGAGTAAAGAGAACGGTGAAAATCTAAAAGAGGTGGATTTCTACTTGGTGGTGTGATAAACCGACGAGTGGAGCTCAAGTCAGAGGGAACTAATTTCCCCGACGAATGAGTATTTATCGGAATTTGTGCAAAAACGCTCGAAGGTTTCGAGTAGGCAATAGGTAGTATCCAATTCTATAAAGTCCAACCGTTTCATTCCATCTTTATCTTTCACTTTTCTTTTCCGCCCTTTTACACTTGTCCTTTTTGGCTCACAAAGCTATACTATACCTGCATTATGGCTACACACTTTGTGTATATCTATAAGTTAAAGCTCAAATGGGCATGCAGATGTTTCTCTATTCGCTTTTCCTTGGATTCGGCTGGGTTCCTCCAAACAAAAGCGGATGGGTTAGCGTACAAATAGTGGAGAAGCTACTGGGCAAATTAGCCGATGGAAATTGGCTGACTATGGCTAGGAAATTAATCAACTGAACAAATAGGAGACTCGTCTTTGTCTCTTTGTTGGGATGTATATTATTATATATATATATATATATATACATGAGATGTTATATAATAAGAGACAAAGGAGTCAAGTTAATAGTAATAAAGTAAAAAGGAAAAAAAAAAAGAATAATTGAGATGTCTTTGACTTGCGATACAAAATCAAGTACTGTTTGTTCAATATCTCAATGGTGACGAAGTTTCTTTAAAAACCTAGTATAATAAAGCGCAAAAAAATACAATGACAGCTCTTCTGAAAGGCACTTATTTTTCAATAGGAATTTTATGTAACTAAATTTCTCTATAAACCAAAATGATAAACTTTTATGTTCTTATGGGATTCATACAAAATTTATCAAATGGAAACGATGTAGAAGTAGCAAATATACATCCATATATGTATTTGTAATATATGAAATGGAGTATAAATATATATATATATATATATATATATAAAGTTGAACATGGTGGCAATGTAGAGGAATTAATAATGTGTCTCAAGAGCTTATACTGGAGCGCACTTATATGCACATAATCGTGGATTTGTTAGCGGAGTATGAGCCTGTGTCGCGTGTGCTTTGGCGGCAGGTGCAAGAGAGCTCGTAAGCCCCCGATGTGGCTCTTCCGCTCGCGCCATTACGCCGCGTTAATGCTTCTCGGGTTAAAATATTAATTATTCTAGCCAGCAGAAGACCGACAACGTTTTCACGAGTTGCAAAAGTACAAGAGAACGGCCCCGATACTCTCTTTCCCTTCCTTTGATTTGATTTTTTTATTCATAAAACTTGTGTATTTTGCATTTTATTTTATTTTTTATTCTTTAACAGTCTAGTCGCGCTATCAACCCGCTTACAGGGGTGTAGGAGAATATAATTCTAAGAATTCTTGTGCCCCCTCTTCTACTCAGCAGCCGACCGCCGTAATTGACACTTCCCTTACTTTACAAGCGTGTAAGTCTGTACATGATTATTTTCATAGCCATGGAGGGGGAACGTCTTCAATAGAAAAATAAGTCGACGGCCGCATAACGAGCGGACTCATAACGCGACTCAACTGTAATTTTTCATTTGCATTTTGAAACTTCCAACTGCTATATATAAATACATATATTATATACACATACATACATTTATAACATTGATGTTAGCGTTTATCTCAAACATAAAATGTCACGGTTACTCTTTCCCTCTGTCTCTTCGATGACAGTTTCCATTAACTTTTGCTTGCCATATATGTATGATGTTGAGACCTTTAACTCGATGGCAATCACTTTTGTCAAATATAAAAAATGACATTCACTTGACTTGAATTATGGATGTGTATGTATATACACACACACATTTATATATGTATGGAAACTTTACTGTTAGGTACATTTACCACGTATTCACTATTCTCTCGTCTATTTATTTTTTATTTTTATTTTAAACTTCTTTTTGTAAATTTTTTTTTATCTCTCAAGCAATGCTTTTTTTCCATCCCTGAGTATCATTCCTGTCGCTTTAACGCGCTCGTTAAAGCATTTAGTGTGAACGCGACGTGGAAAAAACCGCTGACAAACGCCTTTTATATTATACAAAAATAATAATGCCAACAAGATAACAAATGTAAAATTATTTTTACAAATAATTTTCATTATTTTTATAAAATTATTATCGCGATAATATTCATTCATAAAGATACTTTTCATTAATTTAAATAACTGAATTAAATGAACGTTAAAACCGATTATAGCTAACAAATATTTTCCATTTACACTAAAAAAAAAAGTAATTCATTAAATATGCTTTGTATTATATATACCCATTTAGATATATATATATATATATATATATATATATATATATATATATATATATATATATATATATGTATATCTGTATGTATGTATTGTAATGTGCAATATTATCCGTATAAATTAACGGCAAAATTTAATTGCAATTATAAAGAAAATATTTTTTTCCTGGAATTTAAAGCCGTTTAAAATGATATGTTGGTGTGGTATTATTTGAAGTTATTTATTTATCTATACACTACTTTTTTGTTCCATCAGGGTTGAGCTTTAACACTTTCATCTGAGATTTCTATTAAAACTTAATGTTAGCTGTATAGCAAGAGCACGAAGTACAACGTGACTAACGGCAACATACTCAGTTAACACAACTAACGGGTTCACTCACGTGTAATATTATTTAAAAATATATATAACATTGAATAAAATATTTACTCACAACTAAGCATAAATATATATTTAAATCATATATTAATAGATTTTTCTCACCTCCGGGCGGAAAGCGTCAACTTTCGTCCCGCTGTGCAAAACGAAGTTGCCGCTTCCCGCCTCCGTCGAGGAGAAAAATAGTATACACTCCTCGGGAAGTAAATA
This sequence comes from Microplitis mediator, assembly GCF_029852145.1. Classification (NCBI taxonomy): domain Eukaryota; kingdom Metazoa; phylum Arthropoda; class Insecta; order Hymenoptera; family Braconidae; genus Microplitis; species Microplitis mediator. Next base: position 9,678,843 of record NC_079978.1, on the reverse strand, counting down.
AGAAAGCCTCAGACCACATGTTTGTTGACCTCGGCTTCGCCTCGGCCAACAATTACATGTGATCTGAGACATTTCTTACTTTACTTCCCTAGGTGTGTAATATACTATTTCTTTATACCTTAGTCGAAAGTACGCACTTCCCTCCCTAATTTTGAGGCCTAAAGTCTTATTTCCCTCTCCTGGTGGAGTTACACGCGCCTCACTTATATCGCCGGGAGCAAAAAATTTTTTCGTGCCTACAGAAACAGCCGGTTGCCGCCATCTAGTGATCGTCTACCACTTTATAAATAAAATTTTTCACGATAACGTCTTAGATCGTTGCTTTGTATATGCGTCAGTATTTTTGTGTCTCGTTGTATGTAATATTTTAATTAAACAGTGTAATTACAATAATAAGATGAATGAAAAAGTTTCATCGGATGAATCTATGGACGAGAATGAGGTGATAAAAAATTTTGATGCAAATGCGAAGTTAATTATTGAAAGTTTATGTATTCATTTATATATTATTTATTGGCAGGAAAAAAATCTTGTTCATAGGCATAAATTTATTTCTTTCGAAAAAAAAATAATTATTTTTTATTTTTTATAAGTATAATTATGTCTTTTTTTTTGTTTTGTTTTTGATGCCTGCCCCCGCCGACCAGACGCACTCGCTTCGCTCGTGCTTTCAAATGTCGCGGGGCAGGCATCAAAAACGCAACAAAAAAAAAAGAGAGACGGAAAAAAATTAAAGTTTTATGTATGTCCGAAAGAGGCGCGTCAATAGGGAGCAAATAAAAAAAAACATGGCCGACCTGTCAGCTGAAGGCAGAACGTGGTTGTATTGTTTATAGTATTCAAAAATGTAATTAATAAACGTACTTTCGACCAGGTATAAAGAAAAATCGTATACACCACACGGGAAGATAGTTGAAAGCCCTGTCCTGTGTGTCATGATGCCATGATGTGTGTCATGTGTCATCTTAACAAACAGGGCAGGAATTTCAACTTTCTTCCCTTGTAGTGTAATATACTATATTTAAAAGTACATTTAATTATGAAATTTTGAAAAAATCACCAATAATTAAACGCGGTTATTTTTCACAATTGCAATATGTACATCATTACCAGCCTAATAAATTTATAGAGGTAGATAGATTCTAAAGGAATGTTGAGTCTGTTGTGAGGACAGATAACGATCGAAAACTATCTACTATATATATGTCTACATTTATTCTCCATCGTATAGAATACACGTTCCTCTGGACTGGTATGCAATAAAATGAAGATATGAATGAAAATATTGTGATAAATTTTGTATCAGCTAAACATATATTTATTATTTTCCATTATATTTTAATAATAGTTAAAATAAATGATTAATATATATATATATATATATATATATATATATATCAGGGATATGGATTTTTAGTTTAACTCCTTTTCGGGTTTAAATCTCAGAGTGACTAGTATTGATAGTATTCAGGTAACTAGTCACTTTTAGATCTTACCTAAAATTTTTAAGTTTAGTTCAAATAAGATTTTTATTTATACAGGCCTTACCTCTTAAAAATCAGTAAAGAGTAATACCTGTACTTAAATTTTGAAGGTTAAATCCTCAGACGACTAAATATAAAAATATATTCCATTTTTCTATGAAATATTTAAACCTCCCATAGTATAAAAGATGCTAGTCTTTACCTGAGTAAAATTAAGTATTCTAACAGGATAGACTAGTCACTGAAAAAGTAAAGTACGATTTGTTTAGAATTCGTGCAGTTAACGAAAGATTTTAAGGAAATTCCGGGACGATGTTCAGAAAAACATAACTAAAAGAGCTGGAGTAATTTGGAGTGCCGTAAAAAAAATTTTAATTAAAAATTAAGTTTTAATATGAAATATCTCGAAAACTAATAAAAAAGTATCGAGATAAATTAGTATACATGTGTGGTGAAACGAATGAAGAAAAAAATGTTGCAAACCAGAAGTCTCTCGACTAATAGTTGCTGAGATAAAAACTGTTTAAGCGTAAAAAATGCGAAAACGCTTTTTTTGACTCGTGCGCTTATAAACAAGACATCGTAACTTGCCAACAAATAAAAATTTTGTATTTTTTTGTTCTTTTATTCGGCAGCTAATATAAATATTTACCTGTGGAAAAATCTGTAATAATTGAATAAATTTTTTTGGGTTTTAATTTGGAAAATAATTAATAATAGCTGTAATAAATATTATTAATAGTTATAATAACAATATTGATAATAGAGGATTTGGATTTTAAGGAAGTGTGTAATAGCGGTTTTTAGTCATGTCTACTCAATTTTTTTTTTTTTTTTTTTTAAGAATTTAAATGATATTATAACATATAATTATAATATTATGGCCTAGAAAAAGAAAATGTAAAGATTTACGATTTTGGCAAAAATAATTATGGAAAAGTTGGATTTCAATTTTTTCTTCAAAAAAATAAAATATAAAGTACCAACAAAGCCGAAGTTCACAAATTTTTAACTTCCCGCTAAGAAAATTGTAAATTTTCAAAAATTCGGTAAGTTATTGGTTTCGGTCCGTTTTACGAAAATCGAATTTTCATCAGATGTCGACGTTTTGAGGTCCTAGGAAGCTATTCTGATTAATTTCAAGATGATGTCCGAGTGTATGTATGTATGTATGTATGTACGTACGTATGTAAATACCTGTATCTTTTGAACGGATGAACCGATTTTGAACTTTAAGGTGTCATTCGACGCGGCTTGTCAATATCTTGAAGCTGAAAGAAAAATTGATTCCAAATTGGACTGGGCTCTAGAGCTTTATAAGCCGCGTCGAATGCCACCTCAACCATCAAAATCGGTTCATTCGTTCAAGAGAAACCGTTGTCGAAAGAATTAAAAAAAAAAATTTTTTTTATTTTTTCTGAAATATCTCAAAAAACGACTCGATAAATCGAATCCAAAATTTAATCAGCTTTAGAACTTGACAAAACGCGTCGATTGCCGCCTCAAGCACCGAAATCGGTTGATTCGTTCGCGAGATATCGTGGGAGAAAGAAATACTAAAAAATGGTTTTTTACAAAACAACGGCATAAAAAAGTATTTGCGAGCTCGAAGAGCTCGAAAATGTATTCACAATAATGTTTTCGAGCTCAACGAGCTCGAAAACAGCGGGAAGTTTTGGGGCTGGCCCGCAGGGTCAACTTATAGACCGATTTTTTTTTTTTTTCATGAGTTTATTTTACAAGCAACGGATATTAACAACATTAATGTATACTAATCGAAGCGTTTAAATTTTTACTTTTTACCTTTATTTTTCAGCCTTCTGCAGAATTTATGAAAATATGGTTGAAATTATTTATTTAGTAACTAGCGTAATATTTTGATTTCCTGTAATTATTTTTGCTAAAGTACTTTTTTTACTGGGCTAATAAATAATTGTCTATTGGTCGTAGAGACTTCTGGCTTACAACATTTTTTTCTTCATTCGTTTCCCTACACATACATACTAAGTTGTCTCAATACTTTTTTAATAGTTTTTGAGACATTTCGTTTTAAAACTTAATTTTTAAGATTAAAATATTTTTTACGGCACCCTAAATGACTGCAGCTTTTTGGTTATATTTTTCTAATCAATGTCCCGATTTTTCATTAAAATCGTTTCTCAACTGCACGAATTCTAAACAAATCGTATTTTAGTTCCTCGGTGACTGGACTTCTGATTTTATACCAGCCGATGGAAGATTCAGTCCTATGAAGATACCCATATGTTTCAATTGTTAGGTGTCGAATCCGAAAGTGAGTAATTCAGGTATGATTGTATGAGGCTAGGATTTTTCAGTCGTTTACTTAGTCCAAGAGTATTACTCTTGAAGAGCTAAAGGTATCGAGTCTTTGTAAAGATTAAATCTTTCTACTAAAACCCTTCAGAATTGTTGGCAGGTTTAGTCAACTACGGAAAACTTTTCTTTTGGTAGTGACACATGTTTAAAACGGAAGATCTTTCAGAAGTGAGTATTCAGAAGACTTGTCGTAGGTTTTAATCCCTATCCCTGATATATATAATGAGTGGTATACTTAATACCGTCATTATTATCACTTTTATTTGTAGGCATTTTTATTTAATTATCAAAATATTAGATTAACAACAAAATAACTATCGTTACACACAAAATTACTCTCGAGGAGATTTCACAGTTAATTAAAGTATTACAAATAATTAAAGTACTACAATATGTTATATACTTAGATTAAAGTTACACAATGTTAAATATTCACCTAATGCTAAATACTACGATATCTACACTCAAAAAACTATATGGACTGTAATATACAAGTAATATAACAGTATTCACTAATTTAATATTAAAAAATAATTTATATATTATCTTATCGAATTAGTTTATTATATCTCTGTTATGATTATGAGTAAACAAAAATAAAATCTCAAGTATCGAGAGTTCAAAAGATAAGAAAAAAAAAATTTAAGATAAAAGCTTAATATTATTATTATTTAGATATTTTATTATTTCAATTCAACTACATGAAGATAGAGTCTATATAATTTTTACAATGTATAACTTGATATAAATTGTATGTGCAATAATTGTGTCATTAGCATTACGTTGAATATAATAGAATTGAGGACGTTGATAAAATGCATACAAGTGGGCACGACGTGAAAATGATGGTGTTGAGAATTTATACCGCACTTTTTAGCTTTTTATTTCTATTCTGTATATTATTAGTTATTATTTCTCGTTTGTTTTGCATAATTATATAGTTAATTTTAGATGGTGAATGTAGATTCTGATAATACTCAATTTGTATATAAACTCAAGTTAATTATAAATAACAATGATTTCATATTTTTTATTATTCAAATTGTTAAATTTGGTTGATGAATAAATTTTATAAAATTATATTCCATGACTGGAAAAGCTGCTTTAATGCTCTGGTTATTCAATATGTATGCAAAGAAAAAAGTTGAGCAAAAATTTTTAGATCGCTGAGCAAATTAGAAACGGTTAAAAAATCTCTGGTTATAAAATATTTTTTCGATTATTCTTACTTGTCTTTTTTATCAACCAAAAAACAGATTTCATCTTTAAAAATGTACGCCAAGTATGTATCTATTGTAGTAAAAATTTTTGAAATCAAAATAACTACCAAGTATTTTAGCAGCGTAGGAAAATGTTGATAATCTTTTGTTTAATTTAAGTCAACAATTGATATTTGTTGATTTCTTGATCAATAAGATTTAATGAGAAATTAAAAATTTTCTCTATGCCTCTTAGGTATAGTTTTTACACAATAATAATAATAATAATAATAATAATAATAATAATAATAATAATAATAATAATAATAATAATAATAATAATAATAATAACAATAATAACAATAAAAATAATGAAAATCAAAATATGATTTAGGTCTAGGCAAATCTAAGAAAGAGAACAAAAATAGATATTGGTATTTTTTTTTTAACTGATGAGAAAATCAAGTTAAATTCAATTAAAATACATATAGTATATCGTATTAAATTTTTATCGATAAGCTTTATAGATATTTTTGTGAAAATTATGCATTCAGAATTTATTTACGTTTAATAATATATTTATTAAAATAACCATATAAAAATAAAAATTAAAAACAGATTTTTATTTTTATATGGTTATTTTATTAAAAAAAGTTACTTTATTATTTTAGAAATTCATTTGTTTTCCACGGTTTCATTCTCTTTTTAGTAAATGTTTACGGCAATTTTTCTCTTTTTTTACAATATATAGCACAAATGTAGATAATAAAAAATTTATAATGTATATATAAAAAATATTTACATTTGGCGCATAAGACGTTGCTACAGGGTATAAATTCTTAAGTACTGGGCCAGATAATTCGATTAACGTCGCAATCGAAAGCGAATCATTTATTTATATGGCGTATCCAAGGACATTGTAACTTAAAATTTAATCGATTTTCTATAATTTAATTTAAAAGTTCAAATATCGACAAATTGATAATTGTTTCAGGTATAGATATTAGGGTGGCGCAAAAAAACCGACTATTTTTTTTTTTTCCATCTCGCATGAAAATTTGTTGGTTTACGATGTTTTAAGAAGCCTCTCCACAAATCAGCTCAATAAAAAATTTTTAAGAGGTCGCTCACGAATTTTGAAAATATCAAAAATGATCGAAATTCGGATTTTTATTTAAAAATTTTTTTTTTTCTCGTGGCAGCAATAGTTTATATTTGTAAAGTCATGACTATGCTGAAAATTTCAGCCCAAAATTTAAATATTTAAACGGCGCTCAAGAATTTCGAATATTAACTGATAATATGTAACTAATAGTTTGAATTAGTTTTTATAACTCAATTATTGTCATTCCACTTAAATATAACTTTTGCATAACCAAAAATATACAGGACAGTCTTAAACAATAAAATTTGGTAAGTTTTGAATAAGTGAAAAAACCTACAAATTGGATTAAAAAATAAAAAAGTATGTAAATAACTTATTATTTATATTTCTCGGGTTATATTTTCATTCATTGTCATGCAAATTGATGGTGAAAAAATCGAGAAGCTTTATTATTAATATTTAAGGGTCGCTCAAAAACGTCCAAGAGACTGCGCTCGGAAACATTCAAAATTCTTGAGCGCCGTTTAAATATTTAAATTTTGGGCTGAAATTTTCAGCATAGTCATGATTTTACAAATATAAAATATTGCTGCCACGAGAAAAAAACAAATTTTAAAATAAAAATCCGAATTTCGATCATTTTTGATATTTTCAAAATTCGTGAGCGACCTCTTAAAAATTTTTTATCGAGCTGATTTGTGGAGAGGCTTCTTAAAACATCGTAAACCAACAAATTTTCATGCGAGATGGAAAAAAAAAAAATAGTCGGTTTTTTTGCGCCACCCTAATAGATATATATAGATGAAACACGGTCGAAATTCTTGCGATCACACTGTTCGATGCATACTCATTTGTGATTATTATTTCTAATTTATGAAAAGCAGTATAATTACATACTTTAATTCTTTTCGTTTATTAATTATTATAATTTTTAACAGTATTAAATATTAATAATTGTAGAAAAAATCTACTGGTAAATGTTCATTAGTAATAACTATTTAGATAAGTTGATCGTCGATCCAGATCAATTTTTGTTGATTAATTGGTTTAATTATTGAAGTAGGTTGAATTTGTCATCGGCAAAGGAACAAAATTTTAAATAAAAAATTCGAGCATCAACAAAGTTTTTTTACTTTATTTATTTATTTTCTTTTATGGTTTATTTTACTCTCGAGTTTCGTTTCATTCCAGTTCCCTCTCATTCAAATAAGTAACTCAAATGACAAACACTTGAAAATAAAAAAAAATCCGTAAAGTTTTTTTGATATTTTTTTAGAGCTCGTATATAGAATGATACTGAATAAATGAAATAACAGTTATATATTTATATACTTGTTATTGATAAACATGAATGTGTAAAATGACAATAATTTATTATGTATAATGTATGAGGTAAAGTGAAATAAATAGAGTAGAATAAATGTGAGACAGAAGCAATGAGTACAACAGGTTGGCACAACGGCGCGTACTAACGATCTTCCGGGCGACCTATAGCCCGACTCATAAAGCGTGTCCCTTTGCAAGTCGTGCAACTGGTCTACGACGTAGTATCTCCAAGGATCGAGATGATAAAAATTATCCCATTCAACAGGTGTTGTGTGATCAAGATGAACAAAATGAATAAAATCGTTCATCGCTTACTTACTTCCTTCCTTCCTTCCTTTCTTTCTTTCTTTCTTCCTCGATTTTATTTTTTTTTCTTTCGATTAAACAAGTGAGAATAATTAAATAACTTTTTTCATTAAATTTCGTTATTTTATCATCAGAGTAAGATATGACGTAGATATTAAAGTAAGTAATGAGGAATAAGATGATAAAAATTAACTAGAATAAACTTTTACGTTTATTGAACACATGAAGTTTTTTTTTTTTTTTTATTAACTTTTTATCGATATTTTAATTTATTTAAATTTTTTAATTCTTTGGAACATTAGAAAAATTTATTTTTATTCAATTATTAAATACTAGACTTTTGAAAAAAATAATCCAATCAATATTTGTTTTTTTTTTTTTTTTAATTGTTTGTTTTCTTATAATTATTTCATATATCATTTGTGACCTTGTCAATTATGTTGATAGTTTAATATATCGGTATACACTTTAAATAATATAGCAGCGTTAGTTTGAAAATCATAAAAATTTCCGCAAGGCGTTAAAAATAAATTCAAAACAATTTATATTCATTTTTTCTTTGTATTATTTAAAATGTTTTTTTTTAGATTACGATTTTCATTGTAATCGTGCGACAACGCAAGCGAAGCACACCTGTCACAAAGAAATATATATTTTAGCAACACTATACTAGTAGTATAGTGTTGTTGGTTGTAGCAAAGCGAAAAAGTTCGCCTCTAGACTCCTCGACGTGAAAATAACGTGCGGCAGTTTACGCGGTTATCGTGTGGAAAATGCGTATTATTCACGAGAATGTGCCCAGAATTTTTATTAGAAATAAAAATTTATAAAAACACATACAAAAAAAAAAAAATAACAATCAAACAAACAAACAATAATAATAAAATTAAATAAACTGTTGAATAATAAAAAACATCAAATGAATTAGTTTCATCATAATTTTTTGTTTATCAGTTGTATTTGAAGTAATCAAGACCGATTTTTTGTTTTGTTACTTTTTGTTTATTGCACGGAAAAAAATAAATAGTAAATGCAACATGATGCAGTCTTGGTAAATAAACATGATGAAATCATGTTGCATCCACATGATTTGTCATGTTTCGGCTACATGATAATCATGTTGCGGTAACATAAGAAAATCATGTGGCAGCAACATGATTTTCATGTAGCCTTAATAGCATAAAATTAAGCTGCAACAACTAAATATTTATGTTTCAGAAAAATTATTTATTATCAAGCAACTAAATTTTTTCGGATTTATAATTTTTCTGAATTTAGGTAATTTTCATCTGCAATATTATAAATACGAAAAAATTTAGTTGCTTGATAATAAATAATTTTTCTGAAACATAAATATTTAGTTGTTGCAGCTTAATTTTATGCTATTAAGGCTACATGAAAATCATGTTGCTGCCACATGATTTTCTTATGTTACCGCAACATGATTATCATGTAGCCGAAACATGACAAATCATGTGGATGCAACATGATTTCATCATGTTTATTTACCAAGACTGCATCATGTTGCATTTACTATTTATTTTTTTCCGTGTGCTAATTCGTAATTTTTCAATGAAATAAACTATTTTGATCATTGATGTCATGCACCGTTGCAATTTTCGTTGTGTATTTGTGAACTTGTATGTTTGGACAGCTGCAGGCCATTTACCTCGCTGGAATATTTGCAAAAGAAACATTTGGTTTTGTGATTTACATGTCACAGAACTATATATTTTATATATAAGAGGTGTTATGTAAAGGAAAATATTTTTCGTTTGTTATTTATTGGACAATATTTCATTTCGTCGAAACGCTTTTTTTTTGTTTTTATTAGTGTTTTTAAATCATAGTTTTATTAGAATAGTATTTTTAAATACCACTTACAATTTTTTTTTATTGACACATTTATTTCATGATTTTGACTTATTGTCAATTAATTTCAAATATATTTTATTGTGAATGAGATATGAATGTTGAACGTTAGGTGAGAAATGTATCATAAATAAAGAAATCCAATATCTTATTACCCTTCAAACGGTAACCCTAAAAATTTGCACGCTACGGGTAATGCCGGTCTGACAGACCGCTATTAGAAGTACATTCGGATTCTTACTTTTGAGAAGGGGAATTTATATATTACACGAATAAAACTATATTTTCATGAAAAAGACATGATTTAATGATATTATAAACTTAATTTATTTTTAAACTACACATTAATTAATATTTTAACATAAACATTTTGAAACGAGTTTTATTGATTTTAAATTTGATTAGCGGTCTGTCAGACCGGGGTTACCGTTTAAAGGTTAACGGTTTTTTTGTAATGTACTATTTTAATTGGTTTAATGGTTGAGCATGTTATTGGCTTGCAGCCGAGAGTGTATTTCTATCAACAGATTACTCTCTAAAAATGAATTAGTGTAATGTACTGCGAATCAGTGAATATACACTGAGAACCAGCTACAAGTATACCACTGATTAAATTAGTTGAAGGAATAGTGACTATTTACTGATTCGTAGTGAATTTCACTGATTATCATTTTTAGAGATTGAATGAATCAATTGAAATATATTTGTTGATCTGACCAAATAATGATTTGAATTTATAGTTGGTAATTAAAGACATTTCTCTATCGTATTTATTACTACCTACAATATATATACATACAGAAATATAGATATATACGAATTCAATAACATTTCTCATTCATAATCGCATTCGGTTTTATCAAAATAACCCTTCAAACCGTAATGTCATTCAATACATATATTAAATGAAAAAACATTGAGTTAAATTTATTGAAATAAAATAGACATAAAATAAAATGGATGTATCGAAAAACAGATAAATTTAAGAATAAAAAATAAAAAAAAATTAAATAAATACTCATTTAGAATAAAACTCGACTGTATTTTTTCGTGTGATTTACGAGACAGACTTATGGCATTTTCGAGCTTACGGTAACGCGATGGTCATAGAAGATGAAGTGTATGTAACGACATATATGTGGTTACTGTATAAGGGATATATATAGTTGGTATAGAGTGTGTGTTGTGGTATCGTATAAAATAAGGTCATGTCTAGAGAAAGGTTGATCTTCTCTAAATCCGTAAGACCTGGAACAGGCAAACGGATATAAGACAGGGCAAACATTTTCGAATTACACACGAAAAGCGAGTATAAACCCGGCGCATCGTATAGGCAAGACAAACGATAAACTGTTCCTTAATCTCTAGGTGACAACAATGAGGTTGCTAGTGATGCTAGTGACAGTGGTGATGATTATGTTGGTGGTGTTAGTGATCGTTGGATGAAGAAGCAAAGCCCTAGTGCAATTGAATGAAGAGAACAAGATGAGATTAATTTAAATTAAATGAGATGATATGAGATGAGAGAAAAAGAGAAAAAGAGAATGATAATTAAAATATACAGACATTTAGAGACACAGTACAAAATGAGAGAAGATAAATAAACGATTTACATATAAACAGTTGTTAGTCTAGTATTTAGCTTTTTATTTGTAATTAAAATTACTTTGCGGTTTTAAACCATCTCTGGTAATTGTTTTTAACATAATTAAAATATGCACATGTGTGTGTGCAGTATATATATATATATATATATATATATATATATATATATATATATATATATATATATATATATATATATATATATATATATATATATATACTATTAATTGAGCTTTTATTATTATTATTATTTTTGTTGTTGTTTTGTGACTATTTTGTATAGAAATATACATATATATATTTATATATGATAATCTGATAATGGAACATAGTGAGGATTATATTACGACGATGAAACTGGCAATGAGTATTGTATTGTAGTAGTTGAGCGACGGGAGAATGAAATGCACACCTGCAACGGATATTATCGAAGAGGTCCATGGTCCGTGAAATAATACGATCGACTCGATAAATCATCGTGACGTGCCCGCTGGGGAGTTTTATCCCTTGTGGCACATCTCAAGGGAGTATTGCGAGATTTTCCGCATTCTCTGCATCTTTATGCCAATAAAAAAAATACAAATTAAACTCGTGACCATTAATGACTTTTTGTAGAAAAAAAAAAAAAAAATTTGTGTAGGTAGATAATTTTTTTTTTTTAAATAAATTTAAGTATTTTTGAAATTAATAATTGGATAAAAAAGTTTATTTATAAGATATTTAATTATCATTTTTAAACTCGAATTCTGTTTATTAATGTGCAGGTTTATGGATTTATAATTTTTAACGGCAAAAAAAAAAGGAATCGGGTATTTAATAGCCGGATATTGAGAAACATCGATTATTAATCTTGGGCTAAAAGTATGATTACCAGTTACACGGAGAGCAAATTCCAATAAAATTTACAATATTAACATCGTAATTTAAAAAAAAAAATTTTTGGATTGAAAATTATTTCAAATATTACAATGTCAACATCGAAAAAAGAACAAAAAAATCAAAATTACCATTCGAAAATTACATTTATTCGTATATTTATCTTTTTATTTACTTTTGAATAAAATAAATATTAGAGTGCTGCTTCTGTTATAATACGATGTAAGTTATAATAATTACGATGCGACATAGTAATTTTTCAATGATACCTAATTAATACTAAAAGCTTAAGGGTGTATTCGGAAATGCTCTAGCCAAGCGTTGCCATATAGCGAGTAGATCTCTGTATTATTGGTAGGTAGTATTATTTCAAATGAAATTTACAATATGATACGTCGTAAAAATTATGATTTTAAAGGTATTGTCCACCACTGCAATGATCAATAGGAAAATTTACGACGTCAGCATCATAAATTTAACTGAAATTTTTGTTCCGTGTAAAATGATGTGCCTGAGAATGTGTATGCGTGCTTTAGATGACTGCCAAAAGAGATAAAGTAAAAAAAAAACAAGTTTAAGGTAAATCTTCGACTTTCATTAGTTGGTCTTTTCATTGGGTTCCGGTTGCAACCAATTCCACGGAAGGAAGAGTAGTATGATTAAAAAAGTTTTAGTGAGTATGAGCGTGTTAGCAAACCTGATAAAGCTGTATATCTATATATACACATACATTTATTTATTTTTTAGTCATTGAATGAGTCTTGATTTTACTATGACTATATATAAGCCATAAACTTTTCCAACGCCACAATAAATAAATTCTATTTGAAATTCATTAAAAAACAAGTCAACCAACTATACATATTAAAAAAAAAAATTTTTCCATCACGCCCGATTCTATTTTAATACCTAATTTTTCTTCGCCGCTATATTGAATTAGTTTTTTTTTTCCTGCCAACTTTTAACAAAGTACATTTTCCAGCTCAGCGTTAAAATTATACGATCGTATTGTTTTATTATTATTATTTTTTTTCTAATTTACAACAACGGAAATTGTTGGCATGTACTTTAGACGTTTCTATTTGGCTGTACACCCAACAGTATGTCTTTTCATTTTTCTCTTCATACCTAACGATTGTAGCTATCGCGACTCACTACTATGTATACATACATATATAAATACAGCTTCTACCAGGTTTACTTTCTGCATAATGCATAATATTGCACGTACTTTAACCAACGCGTGCATGCGAATACACGGTGTTGGGCGCAACTATGTAGGGGCAATTCAAATTTCTCTTACTTTCTACTTTGCTTCATTTTTATATTTTAATTTTTTTTTTTTTGCTTTTTGTTTTATATACATTATTATTTTTAGTTTTAGCATTTTTTTACTTTATCCACTTTAAAACCGCGGGACACCGCTGGTCCACGTCGCAGAACTTTTTCAATGTGTATATACGTTTTTAAAAGGCTTGCGTGCATAATGTAGACCACTCACGATGTACGACCAGGTCAGAGTCTGAAGTGGAGGAGGAAAAGGTAAAATATACTACTACGAGTAAGTTTCTCTGCATGTAGGTTGAATTTGCTCGTTCACAGAAATATAAGAAGGGTGTTTGGGGGAGTAGTTTTACGAGCGGTTCATTTAAACCAGTCTTTTTCCACGTTCTACCTTTGCACATTGGTCCACGAGAAAAGAAAATTTATCGTCCAGTTCATGATGTTTTTTTTTTCTCTAAAGTAAATTCACTGCTTGTTGAATTTTTTTTAAATGTTTGATAACACCTAGTACTTGAGTCATTGTTAGAAAAAATTAAAAAAAAAGATAATACATTTGTCTGTGAAAATTTATGATAAGAAATAAATTTTTTCAAATTATCATATCTTGAAAGTTATCTAGTTTTAATTGATCGTTAGCTATTAACGATATATTTTTTTCGAATCAATGAATAATAAGTACCGTTTCAACTAAAAAAAAGTTAAGATTTTTCAAATGACTTAATAATAAAATTAACGAAAAAAAAAAAAAAAATGAAAACAAAATGGTAAAATAATTAAAATTATACACAGAAAAAAAAATCACAAATCGCGTGTTTTCAGTGTAAGTACTTTGATCTAATTTCAGTTTTCATTGTCACGCACGCAATGTTAAAGCTAATGTAACAATATAGAGTGAGTGTGAACGGGTCCACAAGCTAACAGTAGAGTGTATGGTAAGTCTACAAACCACAAGGTCGAGGTTTCAGTGTTATATAGTCACAATTCCACTGGGAAAATGACTCACATTCAAACACATCCAAATATATACATGCATATTGGCACCACACAAATCGAGTACTCACAAATGGAGTCAGTAGTTTATTGTCGTACTGCAACCACACAAACTTCAGTACAAAAACAAATTATCTTTCCGTTCAGGAAATTTAAATTATCATGAATGACTACATTTTATAGATATATCATTTTAAATGAATATTTTACATTTAAACTACTTCCGTTTTAAGAATTAATGACTCATTTTATTGATGTATCAAAAACAATGACTGATAAAAAAATAAACATTAATTTCATATTGAATATGAGTTTTAAAGTTTCGTCGTTGCAATTCTGACGAATAAGAGTATGTTATTACTAAAATGAATTTTGTTTTTTATTTTACAAGTGGACAAATAAACGTACAAATTTGACAGTTTGAATTGATAAACAGAAATAAAAAATAGTGGTGAAAAAAAAATATCGACACAAACATATTTTTGAGTACCTTCCATTTTTCAACAGTTAAAAAAGGCTTTGATAGAAAATAATAAAAAATAAAAAAACTGACGTACCTATTTGTATTTGATGCGGTGAAGCGCGTCGAAGTATAAATGAATAGAACGAATGACGATCCCATACACATGGGTTTTAGTCGATGAAATGCACAATATCACAGCTTTATCACATCACGTTGAAGCACGTTGGGCACAATGGACACAACATCGAGTATATACACGCGATTACTTCAAATGTATCAACCTATACTAGCGACTTTGCTTCTGCTGTTGCTGCTACTATTTATCTACTACTATTTCAATATATATATATATATATATATATGTATTATGCCAGTAATGTTGCTGTAGTTGCTCCGTTTAAACGACGGATTTCAGTTATAGTTGGTACTAAACAAAACCAGTGTTTGGATTTTAATACTAACACTAAATTCACTGTTGGCTTATTTAAACTAACACGAAACCGAGCATCACCTTTAATATATTATAATCCTGTTCCGCTCCGAAACCGAGCGTGTCTTTTTATTGACCTTCACTTACACCAGCCGTCATTCACAGCTTTAGTTTCCCTTTACCTTCACCTGTTCCTTATATTCTTGCCGACTGTCGCTCGTTGTTTTACTCTTTTAAAACTTGATTTTTTTTTTTTTAACTTTTTTATTTTTTGCGGTCTTTTATGCGGCCCGGCACTTCCAGACGGCCTTAATTATATCCGTGACAACTTACGCGCATCCGGTGCATGAAGAAGAATCTAAATTTAATTATTTTCTAGATATCTAAATTGCCGGTTTTACTTGTGTGGTTTAAAGTTTTTAAAAAACAAATAATATGTTGAGTTTATAATTTCACTATAACCTTGATTATTAAATAATTTACAATAGTAATAATTATGTTATTTTAATTTACTTAACTTTGTAATTTATAACTTCATTTTTTATTTTACAATCCAGTTTAATTATTCAATTATTTAATCATCTTGTATGTAAATAATTTTTTAAAAAATTAAATATGCAAATAATTAAAATTTTCACTATTAACAATTATTTATAATAAACGCTATCACATTGATGTAAAAAAATTTTATACACTCCAATTTATTAATACACTAAATTGTTAATTAAAAATTTATACGTTCAGATATTTTTTTTTTAAATAACTAATTTATATCTATATACTATGATAATAATAATAATAATATAAGTAAATGGGATAAAAGTCGTGACGGAAAGATGAAACACAAACAATCCTTCCCATCTCACGTTCACCGGAGCACTGACTCGTCTGCCTGCGCGAGTCACGGTACACGGGGTAGTCTTTTCCCCACTACTGTTGAGTTTAACTCAGTCTATACTACTGTATACAAGTAGTGTAGAAAACTAAATGAGACAGACCAAATGTTGTCCTATAATATAACTTGAGTAGATCAACTCTGTTTGTTGATGGTGATATGCTCAAGACTGCGTCAACTTATTATTCATTTTATATTTTGTTGTGTCTCTTCTTAAAAATAATTACTCTTATCTATCTATTTATATATATATATATATATAGTTCGATGTCATCACATGTCATTTGGTTACATATTCAGTATCATAAAATATTACTGTTCATATGTCTAGAGTTTGAAAACTAGATATATATGGAGGACATTCCGAAATGGAAGACAGAAGATGAGACATTAAACTCAACATTACATTAACACTTGTGTACGTACTTGGATTATTCAAGTGATTAATTTACTTGTTCATGTCTGTATGTCCATCGGTCTGACATTCGGACAGTTTGAATATTTTGGTCTGCTGACTACTGAGAATAAAATCTAGTTCATTTGGTTATTTTCACACCATACTAAAATGGAGTGCTGGACGATGTGATAAATATGTTTATTGAACATTAATGGAAAAAAATAGTTTTATTTGCATATTTTTTTGCCATACATTCTGGTGATTTATTTTTGATATTAAATATACTGGTACCAGCGCTGGCAAAGTCAATGAAGAGATCAGTATCTGATAAAGTTACAATAAAAATATAGGACCAACATGATAAGCAAGATAGTAATCAATAAAATCATCGATTAAACAAAATTAATTTATTTCATCAACATCACCAAGTTGATATGACTCTCTCCACGTGATTGTGAAGCGAAACGACGAGTTTCTTTAGATTACACGGGTGCATAGGATCAATAAGAGTAAAAAAATTTTTAAATATATACAATATATATATATATATATATAAAAGTTAGTAAGTGAGCAAGCGAGTGAGAGAATGGAGAAGGCCGCTTCAAGGTCTACCACTTTCATCAGCTGATATGCTGACTGCCGCGTGGCGTTACATCTCTTTGTTTTCTTTTCTCCATCCCGATAACTCGCACACACATATACAAGCGCATAAACCGCTTATTCTGCTGCCACAAAACTAGTAACATAAGTGAGTGTATATAGCCTCTGGCTACGATTATGCAGTCAAGAAAAGATGAGCAAACTACGCGGTTTTGATAAAATATTTATAAATCTATGATTTCCGTTTGACTACCTAATATTATACGTAGGATTGAAGGTAACAGGATGTTGATGTACATTTATCCACATGACAGCTCTAAAGACCCTTTTTTTATTACTATTAATTTTTTTTCTCTACAGTAGAAATTTAGTTTCTTAATTTTAATTCTTTTACTCCTCACTGTTTAATACAAAATTCTACTTAACTCCACATTTCCCTTTACTCTCGACGCTTCAACCGAACTTTGATCTAATTACTATTCGCACGCGATCACGATTATATCTTCATCGGATCGTGCCGTGCAAGTTGAAAGGGATGAGAGAGGGTAGGAAATAAAGGAAGAGTGTGAGGTGGCAAGTCAGAGACGCGATGCCTCCTCGATTGAAATACCTGAGCTTTTTCAAGCTTTGCCACCAACATTGTACTTTAATTTCTCACTCACTTACTTTCTCACTATTCTCTTTCTCTTGTTTTGGTGCATGTATACACACACACACACATATATATATATATATATATATATATATATATATATATATGTATGTGCATTCATACATACATACATGCATACATACAAATATATTGAACTAAACTATATACATCAGTAGGGTAGGCGTCAAGATCCAAGAGTCTCGTATAACACGAGAGCCGGCAGCAACTTTTGTACGGTTATTAAACTTGCACGAAAGACCACGCAAAGTACAAGTGAAGCCGTTGGCGTTTCGCACAACAACGTTTAGTACAAGATTTCGTCCGGAAATCTACTTCACAAACAGCCAAAAATATATACATATATATATATTTTTTTTCTGACGATCTCAAGTGTTTTTTGTCTTCTTACATATAATTTTTACGGTTCATTTGAAACGTTACGAAGAAACGGAAATTGTTGTTATAATATGGATGTAATCGATTCGGACTGAAATGATTTAAAAATATTATTGCTGTGTAATATACGCGTACACTGATAGAAGGATTTGTTTGTATTTAATAAATCAATTTATTAAAATCTTTTTCAGATATTTTTTTGGGTGGAAAAAATATTTTTTTACTATTAACAATATTCGTTAGTATTAACAAAATCTATTTTTTATGAGAACAAAATTTTTGTAACTATTAAGAAGCTTTAATATATTGAAAAAAATATTTATTTCCACCAAATAAGATTTGTTAATAGTTAAAAAATATTTTGTTGGTGGTCGGTGTTGATAGATGGCTATACTTAAAAACAATTAATAAAATGGAAGCTTTGCTACAATCGTGGGATTTAAGTGAGTTATACTCGATTTTTTGTGGTAAGTTGACAGTTATATATAAGGTATATTCAGTAGCATCAGTACTTAACCTATTCATTGTCTTGTCATCCTATTTTATTTTTTATATTCCGTTTCTAAAATTAACACTAAATTTATGAATTTACTTTTGTATTCCCACTCTAGTAAACCATATAACTGACTTTGAAATCCTTGGTGAATTCCTTGCTAAAACTCGAGAAGAGACCCAAAAAGAAGTAATCCCTAGTGTTTGTTTACGACTTCGTTTAAATAAAAAATATAATGAATACGTAGGTTTCTTTTATATTTTACAACTATTTATTTTTTTAAATTCAATTCATTATTCTCAAAAAATTATTTCAAATAATTTTATTATTGATAAATAATTTTATTTTATTTACAGATTTCCCATCACGAGAAGATTAATGTAAAACTTTTCTAAAAATAATAAGAGGAATTTTTTAAATATTAATAATCCAGTGTGTAA
Organism: Microplitis mediator; assembly: GCF_029852145.1. Classification (NCBI taxonomy): domain Eukaryota; kingdom Metazoa; phylum Arthropoda; class Insecta; order Hymenoptera; family Braconidae; genus Microplitis; species Microplitis mediator. Next base: position 9,659,693 of record NC_079978.1, on the reverse strand, counting down.
ATACTAATAAATGATTTATTAAATATTAATAAATCATTTTTTATATGTTAATAAATTATTTGTTAAATAGTAATAAATATTTGGTTAGCACAAAAAAATCGCTGCTAATAAATGATTTATTAACTGTTAATAAATATTTGTTAAGGACCTATCCTCTAATAAATTATTTATTAAATATTAACAAATCTTTTTAAATACAAAAAAATCCTTCTATCAGTGTAGAAAATTTTGTAGTAAAAATTACCCAAAAATTTTAGGCAACAATGAGACACCTCGAAGTTCTTAATAATTATGCTATTGGTTTCACTGATTTTTAACAAAATTTTATTAAAATGTACTCTAAAAGATAACTATTTTAACTACACGCTGAAAAAAAGTGGTTATACTTCCCATCTTAACGAAGTATAATTATTCCCATCTTTACATTTTAATGATTTTCATTTTTTTATGTTAATTTTTCAAACCCACGATGATAATCATTACTATCTCAGAAGGCAAAATTTAAAAATTTTTCAGACATAAGAAACATTACTATCTAGATCGTAACTATTACTATCGGCAATAGTAAATATTACTATACGAGAATTGAATAGTTAACATAAAAGCATGATAATGATTATCACATAAAGATGGTTATCATTCTCTAATGCAAGATGGTAATTAGTTAGCATTTTTTTTCAGCGTGTATACTATATAGTAATATTTCTGACTTATCAAAAAATCTAATACTTTATTCAATATTTACAATAAAAAATAATTCAAAACATTAGGTCTATTAAAAAATTTATCAATTTAGCTTTGAAAATTTTAATTTTTTTGATACTTTATACTACGCAGCATAGTGATTTTATCAAAAATCATAAATTCAACTTCGTTCGGAAATATTTGGGTTTTTCGTTCATTCCAGTACTGATATGGATTAGAATAAATTAGCGAGCATCTCTGGTATGTATAACATCTTGTCAACAAATTTTGGATAAATTTAGGAGATGGGCTGTTATTGTTAACGGTGATTGACTGCTGTTGTTTCTCCCTTATTAAAAGAATGATAGCTATCATTGTTCATTGTGATTTATTTGGATAAATAGATTATAATTTATTTTACAAAATTAACAGCTTATATTTTGTTGTTACTAAGTGATTGAATGTATGTTAAGCTGTTGATTGCACATAACCCATTTTTTAACTTTCTTTTGATTAAAATTTTTTTCTAAATTTATTACCTTTATTTTATTTTTTACGAATATTTTACCAAATATTGTAATTAAGCTTAATAAATTAAAATCAAGCTGGTAAAAATATCTAAAATAAAATTTTATCTGTTGCCTTATGAAAATTACAATGCACATTATAAATTCCGTTCGATGTTATTTAAAAGAATGTCTATGTTATAGGCGATTTTTACAAAAATTCACTATTGCCCTCATACTACTATTGTTTTATTAATTTTCCCATAAATATTTGATGTAAAAAATTTTGTAAAATTCTCTGAGTGTAAAAATATTTTGTTAATTTATTGTACAAGAATATTTAAAATAACAATATCAGTATCATTGTTATTTTTAAAACGATAACATTGTTTAGTTGTTTTATGTATAATGTTAAATTCGTTGACGTGGGTAGGATTGACAAATGACCCGAAAAAATAAACGACTTGCGCTTCAGCTAATTTTCGTGTGTTGAGTAAAAACAACCCGTTCGTTTTAGGTCCATCTTTTTTTACTCTCTTATCCGTAGGTTATTTTACACTTCCAACGCGTAATTCGGACTTTTCTCGGTCCTCTTAACACGCAGGTAATACTCATCACGGAACCTTGCGTGCGACCATTACGAAATGTTTTTTTATTTAAAAGGAAAAAAAAATGGTTAAAATAATAATTAAGTAAGTAGTAACAGCATCAGCTAAAACAGAATAGATGCATTGTGGAAAAGAAATAAAATAAAAAAAAAAAACAAGTACAACATAATGGAAAAAACCTGTTGGTTTATTAAATATCACATTAAATGTTAATTGTATACTTTATTTTTTATGTTTTCATCGTTCATAATTTTTTTTCATTTAAATAAATAAATCATTTATGATTGATTCCTTTTAATATTACTTTATTTTTAGATTATTATGGTTTATAATTTCTACACAGAACAAATAGTTAACTTGGTTCAAGAAAAATATTGTCTTCCAAATTTTCTTTCTTGATTCAATAAAAATAAAACACTTGATTCAAAAACTTTTTTTTGATTCAAAACAGTAAATCCTCTTGCTCCAAAAAAATTTATTTTTGAAGCGAAATTGAAAATTTCTTGGTTTAAGAGAAGAAATTCTTGGCTAAAGAAAATAAGTCATCTCTCGCCAAAAAATCAAAGTTTTGAACGAAAAAAAGTTTACTTGGGTCAAGAAACTTTTTCTTGCCTCAAGAAAAAAATTTTCTTGCTCCAAAAAATAAACGTCTTGATAGAAAAAAAAACCCTTGGGCCAAGAAAAAAATTCTCTTGCTCCGAAAAATAAATTGCTCAAGTGAAAATAAAAGTTGCGTGGGCCAAGAAAAAAAAATTTCTTGATCCAAAAGTTTGGTTCTTTAATAAAGACTTAAATTTTTCTCAGTCAAAAATGTATTCTCTCTCTGAAAGGTTGATGTGTAGATTCTACTTTTTTTTTTCATCTGAAACGTAATTTTTTGCACGACTCACAATGCGAAGCATTAGAGAGTGCTTTACGATCGAAAATTTTTTTTTAATTTTTTTATTTCGAGAACAATTATTCAAGTAAACATTAATATTAAATATTAAAGTCATGATGTATTATAGAATATACTATAGTCCAATCCAAAAAGGTACTTGTCGCTCTGTCAAATGACAGAAGAGTACTCGAACAAAATCGTACTGAAATTTGGAACATAACAATTCTAGAATTGCATCGAACTACTCCCGCTGCTGCTGCCTAGCACCGGTGACTTTCTCCTTCTCCATATCGATCTTTTCTCCCAAGAAATTTTTTCTCTTGGCTGAAGCAACTTTTGTTATCTTGGTCGAAGAATATAAAAATACTTGCGTGAAAAGAATAGTACTTGTTCCGAGAAATTTCATTTATTATAACCAAAAAAATGCCATATTGCTTCAAAAAAATAATGTACTTTGCTCAAAAAAAAATATCTCTTACTTTAAGAAATATAAACTTTTGAAAAAAGTGAAAATTTTTTCATTCAAGAAAAAAATTTGAAGATAATTATTTACTTGGTGCAAGTAAATTTTTATTTTCTGAATCGATCAAAAAAATTCTTGAATCAAGAATATTTTCCTTGATTCAAGTTAACTGATTTTTTCTGTGTATTTATTAATAATTTAAGTATTTAAAAAACACTGATATCGTACATTTGCATTTTAATAACATTTACAGCCAACAATACTAAATTTTTTTTATCAAGTGAAATGTAGTTATTTTTTTTTTTTGCTTCTCGAGACTTTTGTTACGACACCCTAAAACACCCGAGAACTTTTTGTGACTAGTTTTAACGAAACACACAAATACACTTGACTTTTGTTCCTTCATTTTGTTTCGTATATTTTCTTCTCTTGTGAACAATCTGTGGTTTCTTTACAAAAGAAAAAAGAAAAGACCTGATGATAAAGAAATTGGAACTATGACCCTAATAATCCGATATTTCACTTGAAGATATTGCCTTTTAAAATTTTTGAAAAAAAAAAAAACTTTACTGTGAAGAAAAGCGAAACAAAACTTACAAAAATTTAATAACTTTTTTTAGTGTTTTAAGTTATTGTAAATACTTTAATGCCATTTTGAATAAAAAAAATTTTTATCGAGGCAAGACAAAATAATTTTTTTCATTTTCTTTTAATTTTTTATCTTTAGGTATCTCGTTTTACTTTGAGTATTTTCTATTACTTCAAAAATTATTATAACCTTACAACAGTCGAATTATTTTTATCAAAAATTTTCGAAGCATTCTGTTATGCCTCGGAAAATCCGTTCTCTTAAATTTGAAATAGTAACTATTCACTGTTTACTAGTAAAAACTGTGTCAGTATATATATTTAGGGGAAGGGGGGGGGGGGGGCAAAACGGGGTAGGGTAGGCAAAACGGGGCACCCTCAAAATTTTATGAAAAAAAAAAAATTTTTTTTTTTCGTCTAATTAGTATAAATCCGATATATTTGCGCACTTTTGGCCTTACGCATGACACCTGGGGCAAAATGGATCAGCCGAAAATCCTGAAAAAATGATTCTTTCAAATTGTTATCGTTAAATTAAAAAAAATTTGATATAATTCCGCATTTTTAGCCTTACCCATGACACCTAGGGCAAAATGGACCAGCCGAAAATTTTTAAAAAATGATTCTTTTATATTTTTATCGTCAAATTAAATAAAATATAATACATTAATCCATTTTTCGGCTGATTTGTTATAGCTGGGGCAAATTTGGCCACTAAAAATATTCGAAAATAATATTTTATTGTTTTATTGATAAAATATTTTAAATAATGCAAAATAATCTGCAATCTAAAAAATCAAAAAACACGTTTTTTGGGTTCAAAATAATGATAAATAAGAAATACAGAATTGTTTTTTTTTATTAAATAGCAATTAGTAATTAAGCTAATCGAGGGGAAACGATTTTATTACACTTAAAAAAATTTTTCTTGAGTATTATAAAACCGAAAATAGTTGTCAAGAGAAAGAAATATATTCTTAATAATGAAAACAATTTAAAAAAAAAAAAAAAAAAAAATATCATTTTTTGGAGGGAGGCCTCTCTGCCCCACAAAAATTTTTTTTTTTGCCTTCGTGTCCACCAATGATGTGAAATGTAATTTTTCTTTATGTATATTACATTAAGAGAGTGTACCAGGTGATTTTCAAATGAACCGTTTTCACAGGTAAAGACTCAAATTATTAAACGAAATATGTCATTCGATGCGTAAACTTATTATTTATCGCATGAAATGTTTCTCGTTCGGAAATTGCAGTTTATATCTGAAATGGCTCATTTGAAATTTCCATTTGCTAAAGTAAGTGCAACAAGGACAGTTCCGTTAGTTCACATGTATGTGAGAAAGAGAATAGATGGCACATCCTCTTAAAGCTATTATCTATACCATTTAAAAATTGTAAAATAATTTTTTTCGAAGATGAGTTTTATTATTATACCACAATTTAAGAAAAAAAGGTTAAATTGATTACATGTTAAACTTTAAACTCAAATAACTTTTAAAGGAGTAGACTTAGAGAAAAAACGTAAGAGACAATTTATTTAGAGCGCTCAATTTCCTTCAAAAATATGTGTCTCTCACCCCGATATGTTAATTCCAAAATGAGTTGTAAAATTCCAAAGTTAAAAAATTTTTTTTTATGTTATTTGAACGTAAAATAGAAATTTACGATGAGCGACGTTTCAAAATTGATATCAAGACCTCCCGTTTCCACAGGCTTCTTTTTTCATGACTAGGAAGATATTTCACTGCGGGTTTTGAAAAAAAAAATAGTCGATTTTTTTGAACCGGTCTAATATATATAACGTTGATAATTTAATTTGAGGCTTTTTCAATCAATATCTTTAATTTTCTCATGGATATTATAAAATTCGACACACAGAAAAAAAGGAATTCTTGGGTCAAGAAGAAAATCGTTTCTAAAAATAAATTCTTAAATTAAAATATCCTCTTTTCTTGTTTGAAAAAATTTTCTCTTGGTAAAAAAAATTTTTTTTTTTAATTAGAGTATATAAAGCTCTTCAATAAAGAAATTCAATTTTGATTTAAAAATATAAATTTTTGCTTTAAATGTTTTTAGTTTCTCCGAACAAGAAAACAACTTGGTTGGCTCAAGAAAATTTAGCTCTTGGTTTTAGAAGATACCAACTCATTCTAAAAACATCGTTCTCTCGAATGTAGTCGATATCGATTCATTTCGATACATCGAGTTTTTAAACGGAGGCACATTTAACTTACTCCAAGTAAAAATTGATTTATTTAAAGATTTCATAACATTTAGTTTAAAATAAATGTAGACTTTATCTGAAAACAATTAATTTTAGATTAAAAAAATAAAAAACTCATTTTAAAACTAAATTATACATTAACGTAAAATAAAAAATACTTTTATTTTAAAATACAATAATTCAGTTCAATTTTAAATTAATTGTTTTTATTAAAAATTCAATTTTCGGAGTATATACAATTAATCATCAAAATATATTTTGATTCTTTATTACAATAAAAATTTTTTTTCTTTGTTACAAAAATAAATGAAAGGTTAGGTTATTTATCCTGGCTTCATCGACAGCATCAACTGCATGATATATACCACACTAAAAAGGAAACAATTTTATATATATTTAGGATCAGAAATGATAACAAACGTGACTATCTGATGTGATTAAAAACAGCATAAATAATAATTAACTTACTTTTTTGTGATTGAAACGACACCATTTAACTTAACGTAAATCAGGAAAAAACACCAGATATGATGACTAATAACTCACATTTTTACCGAACACTTCAATTCAAAACAATCGATGTATATGAATTAGTTAATTGTGTAATTAATAAACTAATACTATTAGAATATTGGTGTGTAATATATAATTGCACATATACGGCGTCAGCGCTGAACAGACTCGTTTCATTTTTTTGGGATCTTCGGGCGTCTACGTGTATACACAAAGTAGTGTCCGAAGTAAAGAAGCTGCATAGACCCGAGTGCTCCTGTTATCCGAATGCTGCTATGGAAAAAAACCAAGAGCTTGATTTTCTTGACTTGAATTTTTTTTATTTTTGTTTCAAGTAATAGCCACTAGTTGGTTTAAGAAATCTGACTCCTTACGTAGAGAAGTTAAATTTCATAGAATAAAATATTCTATATACATAAATGAAGAAATTCAAAATACTAATTTCAAAAACAATTTACTTTCTTTAATTATTTTTTCTTCTTGAACTAAAATCATATATTTTTAACTTCAAACTTTAGCCCATTTGGGTCGAAAAAATAACTTTTTGAATCAAAATAATCAAAATTAAGAGAAAATTTTCTTCAACCAAGATTTATTCCATTTTCCTAAATATTCTCTTGACTCAAGATAATTCTCTTTGAACCAAGATAACCTTTTGGTCAGTGCAATTAAGCAAATTTGACACTTGTTAAAAAATGTTTAAAAATAAAACATCGTATTTCCGTTTTAAATAGTAAATTATTGTTTGAATAATTCATTATCAAAATTATGCTGTAAAAACGGAAACATTATCCCTTGTCATTGTTTGAAATAATAATTATTTCAATAGAATAAGAACTAATCACTTGTCAATTTTAAATATTTATACAATTAAACTGTCACGGCAACATAAATAATTAAAATTACAAAAGCGAATGAATTCATAACTCATTAATTAAGTTCATGAAAATCTTTTCAGGTTAATAAAATAAATCGTTGTCTTTTTTATCCATAAAAAAAAAAAACTAAAATAATATAGAATAATTATATAACAAAGAATAAAACAAATCGTACAAAATATACTTGTACTTGGCTCGTTTGTTCTCATTTTTCCGGTCTTTTTCTCTCTATTACTTTTTCTTTTACTGTATATTTCCACACTACACGAGTTGAGTTTTTTGTTCTCGCTCACGGCGATATTTTTTTCCCGCGAGGGCCTCGGCATTGTTATCACCTGGGCGTTAGGAGTGAGTCGGTGTATTAAATTTCCATTTTCCACTGCTAGAATGTAATAATAACGAAACCAAGTGAGTACCATTATATACTATATACACACGCTTAGAGCAAGCTTTGTACTTTAAGTAAAGAAGAGCAATAGAAAAAAAAATTATTATAATAATAATAATAACGAAAAAAAAATAATAATGTCCTTTTTCTTTTTATCCTTTAGTCACCAACTTTTATAATCGCGAAAATCCCAAGTACAATAGACTATACGATACAATGGATTTTTGTACTAGAAGATATTCGGAAAGAGGAACTTTACTAGTTGAGAGAAAAAAAATGAGTGAAGAAAAAAAAAAGTTATAGGAACGGATGAAAAATGAAAAGCTTATAAAGTGTGAATATAGTTTGCCAGTTAATGAATCTCTTCTCTTTATATAGTTAATAGAAATTATTATTGGTGACTTTTCGTGACCGCAATTTACTGAATAAAATGTCAAAAAAAAAAAAGAAAAAAAAAAGTGCCGTTGCTTCAAAGCATCGACTTCTAGTTGAGTTTCGTTTAGTCGCTAGAACTCGGCATTCAATGGCTCAATAAGTAATACGCCAATTGCCGCTGTACTTTTGTTTCCAAGTACTTTTAAACTCGCTAATGGCTTGTTTGCCAATCCTTTTATTGTGCTGACTAATTAACTATTATCATTATTTTAACTCTAACTATTTACTGACAATGAAAATGACAATTTATACTTAATTATATAAATTTCTTAAGAATTATTTTTTAATTTTACTATTAATATCAGAAATTTATAGTGATATAAACAAAATGTAGGAGAGATGGTATTGAGATGAGATACTTCAATTTTTCATTTTTTTTAAATTTTTCGTTTGCAAAGCTAAGCTTACTTTAAAAATTACATAAGATGTAAAAAATTTTAAGTTTTATTTTTAATTACCTTTGAAAAATTAATCAAAATTAAGAAAAAAAAAAATTTTTTTTTGTAATTTTCATTAGTAGTCCATATTTTGGTTCTAAATTTTTCGCTTTTGAAACGTATAAGTCAAATTTAATATATTAAATGAATTAAAAAAATTATTTTTTTAGTTCGATTATTGCGTTTAAAATCAGTTTTATAGTACATTGCATAGCAAGTGGGGTTCTATATGATACTAGTATTCTTGATTTCTCTCACCACTCATTTCGTATTTGTTTCAATTAATAAAAAATAACCAACGTATTTATACGTAGACACTGATATCAAAGTTGTTAGATTGATTGTACTACTCATTTTGAATATATTTAGTGTCGAGATTATTTGCTTTAGTGATAATAGTACACAGAAAAAACAGTTAACTTGGTTCAAGAAAAAAATTGTCTTCCGAATTTTCTTTCTTGATTCAATAAAAGTAAAACATTTGATTCAAAAACTTTGTTTTGGTTCAAGACAGTAAATTCTCTTGCTCCAAAAAAATTTATTTTTAAAGCGAAATTGAAAATTTCTTGGTTTAAGAAAAAAAATTCTTGGCTAAAGAAAATAAGTCATTTCTTGCCAAAAAATCAACGTTTTGAACGAAAAAAAGTTTAACTTCGGCCAAAAAACTTTTTCTTGCCCCAAAAAAAAAATTTCTTACTCCAAAAAATCAAAGTTTTGAACGAAAAAAAGTTAACTTGGGCTAAGAAAAAATTTCTTGGCCCAAGGAAAAAATTTTCTTGCTCCAAAAAATAAACGTCTTGATTGAAAAAAAAAACTCTTGGGCCAAGAGATTTTTTCTTGGCCCAAGAAAAAAATTCTCTTGCTCCGAAAAATAAATTGCTTAAGTGAAAATAAAAGTTGCTTGAGCCAAGAAAACAAAATTTCGTGCTCCAAAGTTTGCTTCTTCAATAAAGACTTAAATTTTTCTTAGTCAAAAATGTATTCTCTCTCCGACGGGTTGACGTGTTAATTCTTTTTTTTTTTACCTAAAACGTAATTTTTTGTTTTTTTTTTTTTTTTCCGAGCAAAATTATTCAAGACTTGAATTTCAAGTAAACTTTAATAATAAATATTAAAGTCATGATGCATTATAGGATATACTATAGTACAATTCAAAAGGATACTTGTAGTTCTGTCAAATGATAGAAGAGTACTCGAATAAAATCGTAATGAAATTTGGAATATAACACTTCTGAAATAAATATCTTACCAGGGACACTACATGTCGTAGGCGCGATCTCGTGGCGAGCACCGAACTACTTCCGCTGCTGCTGTCTAGCACCGGTGACCTTCCCCTTCTCCATGTCGATCTTTTCTCCCAAGAAATTTTTTCTCTTGGCTTGAGCAACTTTTGTTTTCTTGATCGGAGAATACAAAAATACTTGTGTGAAAAAGAATAGCACTTGTTCCGAGAAATTTTATTTTCTTTAACCAAAAAAATGCAATATTGCTACAAAAAAATAATGTATCTTGCTCCAAAATAAATATCTCTTACTTTAAGAAATATAAACTCTTGGAACAAGTGAAAATTTTTTGATTTAACCGTAAAAATATGTTGACGTGAGAAATAAAATTTTGATTCAAGATAAAAATTTGAAGATAATTGTTTACTTGGGGCAAGTAAATTTTTATTTTCCAAATCGATCAAAAAAAATTTCTTGAATCAAGAATATTTTCCTTGATTCAAGTTCACTGTTTTTTCTGTGTAGAGTTTGCTTTTGAGAATGGTCGATAATGACTTTTGAGGAATGTGTTTATGGATTCCAATGCGGTTGTTTATGACCCCATAAACACACGCTGTTGAGGAACATGGGACGCCGTTTTCTTTTTGACGTATTATTAACCTTCCGTTATACGCGCTTTCTCTAGTGTCTCACTCGTATTCACGCTAACTCTATTAGGTTGAGTAGAGTTGTGCGGGGAATCCTCGTATAGCGCGTGTAACGAAGGGTTAGCCACCGATCGGTAAACGGTCATTTAGGGTTTGCTTTGCAGATATGATAAGTCGCGATAATCAGGCATGTGTTGTATAAAGTATTTTGTGTTTGCTGGGAATTTAGGTATGGTAATCGTGAATGAAACAAATCAATTTATTAAACAAATGAATATTATATATTTTATTAAAATACACGGAGAAAATTTAATGTTACTATTTACAATACAAAATTTGTAATATTAACCATCTAAAATGGTAATAGCATTTTATCACCGGTAAAATGATTAGTTTTACTATTAAAAATGATAACAGTTACAATTGATGATGATAACGGTTACTATTGAAAATGCTAATTATAACTATTAAAGATTGTAATGGTTACAATTGATGATGGTAACGGTTACTATCGAAAATGCTAATTTTAATTATTGAAAATTATAATTTTTACAATAGAAGATGGTAACACTTACCATTCAAAGTTGTAAAAATTCTTAACTAAGAATGTGTGTGTGCTCGCGTGAGTGTGCGTGTGTACGTGTGGGGTATATGTGTGCACGTGTGTGTACATGTGGTCGTGCGGGTGTGCGCGCAACCGTGTGCATGTGTATGCGGCATGTGTGCGGGTAAGTGTGCGCATGTGTGGGGTAAATGTGTGCATGTGTGGGGTAAGTGTGCGCATGTGTGGGGTAAGTGTGCGCGTGCATGGGGGTAAGTGTGCGCATGTGTGGGGTAAATGTGCGCATGTGTGCGGGTAAGTGTGCGACCCCGTATTTATGTACATGTGTGCGTGCATGTGCACATGCGCAGATATATGCATGTGTGTGTGTGTGTGTGTGTGTGTGTGTGTGTGTGTGTGTGTGTGTGTGTGTGTGTGTGTGTGTGTGTGTGTGTGTGTGTGTGTGTGTGTGTGTGTGTGTGTGTGTGTGTGTGTGTGTGTGTGTGTGTGTGTGTGTGTGAAATTAATCACTTCCCCAGTTAATCAAATTACACATAGACAAGCGTCTGACGATAACGTTTATATTTTAATTTTTTATTAGCTTAGATGGTCATCATTATTTTGGCTGATAGTAACCATTACCATCAGGTTATTAAGAATTACGATTTTTTATAATAGTAGTAATTATTTTAGATAATAACAGTTATAATTTCTGATTATCATAAATAATTGTAAACTTTACCATACAGATGGTAGACACTACCATTCAGATTGTTTATTTAATAATTTAAATGATATTATCAATCATATAATTCAGTTTAAAAATTGTACTATAACTTGATGGTAACTTTTACCATAAAATTTTCTCCGTGTACGCGCTCTAGGGTATGTCTTCACTCGTAAGAGATTTAGCTTAGACTAACTTGTTCTTTTAATATTATTCAACACTGAGGTCCAACAACCTCTCTTCTTTTTGTATGACAACGATCTCTAAGTTCAAAATATATATATATGAGTGCAAATGAAGAAAAACATATTGCCTTGCATTTACTTGGAACATGAGGCTCAATCTCTCGTCGACTCAAGTACCTAAGGTCATAAAATTTGATCCATGCTAGCTTTCCTTTCCTTAAGTAAACATATACACATTTTGAACTCAACTTAAATATATATACTACTTAAATGCAACACTGTTCGAAATAATATTTCGAACAGAATATTTAGTAAAGAGAAATAATTAAATATAGTATATATAAGAATAAAGATTGATTTTTGTACAGAGAATCCAACAGTGTTCTAAAGATAGATTGTACATCAAATAAATAATTCTTCATTATGTAAACATTTTTCAGGATTTACAACACTCTAATTTTTTCTTTAGTATTTTCAAGTAATATTAAGATAGGGGGGGGGGGTCCAAATGAAAAATCTTACTATTGCTTATTTCAGGGGAGAGGGATATCAAAATTGCCTAAAATTTACTTACGTAATTTATGAATAGCCCTTTAAGAATAACAGTTAAAAGTTTAAAAACTATTTTTTTTCTAAAATTATTGAATTGAAATAACGAGAAATTTTTGAGCTAGGTCCCGGGATCAACCATTTTTTAGGTTTATTCATTTATTTTTATTTTTTTAATAATGATACGAAAATCGTAAAAAGAAGTTGTATATACTATAATTGTCATAGAGATCAAGTGTCCATTAAGTAAATGAGTATATTTTAAAATCCCTTATATTAAAATCTGAATTAATTTCATAATGCAAATAAATTTAATCAGGAAAAGTAAAAACGTGTAACATTTTATACAACCTTTGAAGTATGTAATTATGAAAAAAATAAATAAATAAGTACATAAATAATCTATCCAATAATTTTATTTTTAGTAGTTAATGTATGATGGTGAACTTTTGATATTTAGCGGCAAAAAATAATAGTTTTAATACCAATGTATAATGATCACTGTTAGTTTCTCATCTCGTGGTTAAATCTTGCAGAATAGTGACTATCTCTCAACGAGTAGTAGAAATTCGCTTTGCGGAGTAACCACTAATTCTCATGCTAGTAATCGGTGATTTCCGTCTTTGGATTGTCCGATTTCGCGAGTTAGTTCATTCTCAGCTTCCCCAACCGCAGTCCCCTTTCCACCATATTAGGCTTTCTCTCTCTCTCTCTCTCTCTCTCTCTCTCTCTCTCTCTCTCTCTCTCTCTCTCTCTCTCTCTCTCTCTCTCTCTCTCTCTCTCTCTCTCTCTCTCTCTCTCTCTCTCTCTTTCTCGCTGCCATATTTATCCCTTTACTTTTACTCTAGTCTCCTCATCTGACAGTTGTGTGTCTTAGTTCTGTGAATTCGTCGCCACTAGGATAAATTAACAGCCACAGAGTGCCTCGTGTCCGGTCCTTTGTTCTCTTTTTACAATGTCAAGGAAATTATTATTTTAATTATTAGTTTTTACAAAAATATCCACTAAAATTTTCATAACAAATTTACTCATTAAAATATCTACAAATATTATTTTAATGTAAAGTACAACTTTTATTTTTTTCTATAATTTATATTGATAAAAAAATATAAAATTACAATCTTTATGCAAATTAAACATTTACATTTTCTCAAATAAAAAAATACATGCATATATATCTTTATATATATATTTAATGCAAACATAGATCCATGTACTTTTCTTTTATAATCGTAATACTGGATACAATAGCACAAATACATATTTTTTATGAGTCTTAAGAGTACACTGATTGAAGAAATGGCTTTTGCTCACAAATTTCTTATACATTTTTTTATTCCTTACTTTTTACAATAAAGATACACGACATTTGAATATTATTCTTGTACGGTCACATGACAATTGTATTGTATAGTACTGCAGCTCCCAAGAGAGGATCAAAATGTATATATAGAAACCAAGAACGAAGAATGTGAAGAGGAGTTGAGAGCAGATGATATTATAGAAGGATACCGGGTCAAATAATACATATATATATATATATATATATATATAGATATGTACGATGCATACAGTAACAATAATCCTCCAAGCATTGTAACTAGAAATATCTCTTCTCTAGTACCTGCATATCCCATCCACTTCCTATCAAACTAATCTCCACTCTCATCGTATACATACACAGACTAAAGCTAAAGCAATCTTAGAATTTTGCTTGGCACTTAACGCGACACTTTGACAAAAAATTTTATTTTATTTTCTTTAAACCTGACTCGTTAACCCAGTTTCTTTCGTTTTCATTAAGATTAGAGGCTAAACTCACAAAGCGAAAACGACGTCGTCGTCAAACGTTACACTGAGTAAAGAATAAAAGAGAAAAGAAAAATCAATGGAAAAAAAGTTTTTTAATAAGAAGTTATAAAAATATATTTATGTCCATGTATTATGTATAGATAAAAATGATAATAAAATTCACGTTGTAAAAGGGTAGAATAACGCGTAGAGATGTGAAAATGAGTGTAGTAATAACGTTACAAGGGTTCACACGACTCCCATTTTCTTAGTGACTTGTTATGTATTTCTACGGACAACGGAAACGACGATGACTACGACGACCGTAAGCAGTTGAATTTTTAATGTACACTGTGTAGTAAAGGAATATGGATCGTTAAAGTATAAGAACCACTCCCTTTTCTTTATGTGTAAAATGGTCATTTTAAAGACTAGACCTTTTTACTTGCAAACTGCTTCCGACTCATACTTTTCTCCGGACATTTATTGACTTCTATATTTAATAATAAAAATTAACTATACATTTCAAAGGTATTAAAACACTATTCTATTAAATTTCTTTTTATTTTCTATTTTAATATAATTAATTTACGTATAATAAAGTATGTCAGAATCTTAATTAATTCCTTGAGCCATAGTTTCCGGTCTGATGGTCATCGAAAGATTTATTAACTGAGCATGAATATATATGTATATATATATTTCGTACTTATACTTTTATCCTCTTTCTCTGGCTATTCGACACGATTAAATTATAAAATGGTATAGGAGATCGTTCAATCCGACGCAATAATCGACACGTGGATTTGCCGGCGATTTTCTATGGATTATTATCAAAATTTACCGGAACAATCCATGATTTACGTAGTGGACAGATTATGTTACAGCTTGTGCCAAAAAGGGTTTTTTTTTCGCTTATTTTTAGTTATCCTCTTTTTGTTTTATTATTGCTACCTTACACATGAACGTTAAAAATAAGGTTGGAGTATATATTATTTTGCACCACTCAGAAAATTTTGCGGTATTTTTTATAACAAAAATTTATGGGAAAATTAATATAGCAATAGTCGTATGACAACAGTAAGGAATTATGGAATTAATAAAGTGCAGTGTAATTTCAGAAAGCATCAGATTAACTTTTATTTTATAAATTTTTACCAGCTGCATCTTAACTGAGTATACTTAATTAGAATGTTTGGTAAAATATTCGTAAAATATAAAATAAGGCAATAAATTTAGAAAAAAATTTTAATTAAAAGAAAGTTAAAAAAAAAGGGTTGGGTGCAATCAATAGCTCAACATACATGCAATCACTTGGTAACAACAAAATATAAGCATGTTAATTTTCTAAAATAAATCAATAATAGAAACAGCCCATCTTCTAAATTTATCAAAAATTTTATGAGCATTTAAATACATATCTAGAAGCATAATACAAAAGATAATTGACAAGATGTTATACATACAGAGATGCTCGCTAATTTATTCTAACCTACACGGAGAAAAATGTTGGCTCGAAACCTACCAATTTTTATTATGCTGTCGACCAAATTTGACACAGGAACCCGAGTCAAAATTTAAATTAAAATTAAAGACAGGAAATAAAAATTCTTAGCAGCTGTAGAAAAATATTTTGGGCCTGGCAGGAGATAACCCTACTGATGCTCAGTTTCTCGATCTTTTTTGGGTCTTACAGAAGCTTGTAGACAAAAATGTTTTCGATATAGTTTAATTTTTTTATTGTCAGTCTTGACAGGTTGTATCTACGATTTACGATTACGCAAGTCTCATTTATGTTTTCGTACGTCAACTACGTCTTAAATACGTTTTACGACTATTTACGTCTTCAAAGGTTGAATTTACGTTTTCAACGTCTTGTATGTTCAATCTACGATTGATATTTTGACTCGGGAAGTGAATCATCCAAAAAGTTATTATGCTCTTATAAAAAATTATTACTACGCATCACAATTATTGTAATGTATGAAATTAATAATTGTTATTAAAGCTTATCGATAAGTTTCTCGCGCCTTAGTAAATATTGTGATAGAGTATAACAATTTTTCGTATGAGCATAGTATTTTTTGGATGCTTCACTTCCTGCACTGATAGAAGTATTTATTTGATATTAATAAATGTATTTATTTGAAACAGTTTTTCAGCATTATTTGGCTGAAATAAGCATTTGTTCGCCTCAAATATAGATTTATTAATAGTTAATAAATCTTATATTTGAGTGAACATCACTGCGATATTTGACTACCGTGCCACTTTATGTTTATAACCTCGAATGGAATAACTGTGACCGTTAGTGGCGATTTATTATAATTTTTTGTTTTTTTATATGTTTTGTATGATAATTTTTATCCTCAATTCAAATTAATTGTGTACATTATTTTCTTTAAAAAAAATAAAAGTAAACAGCCCTATAAATTATTTGTCATAACCTTGCTTAATTAACTTCATGTTTCATTTCTTGCTATTCAAATAAGCCATTTATTAACTATTAAGAAATATTTATTTGGCTCAAATAAATCTCATTTAATAAATCATTTATTAACTATTAATAAATCTTATTTGGCTCAAATAAATACTTCGATCAGTGTGTTTCGACTTCGCTCTCTAAAACCAAGTGTGTTACAAGTGTATTATTTTAACACATATTAAATGCGTTCTATGGTTAAGGCCATAAGCGAAACTATAGTTTTTTGTGGTCATTTAAAACACGTTTCACGGCGTATTAAATATCTATCGGTAAGTTTTGAGCCAATATTTTTCTCCGTGTATCAGTACTGGAATGAATGCACAGAAAAAAGAAATCCTCAACTGAAAGTGAATATTCTTGATTTACAAATAGTTTTTCGAAAACCGCAATTTCCTCGGAGAAAGCAGAAATTTCCTCTGAACTAGACGAATTCTTTTAGCTCAAGAAAATCTTGACTTGGTTCCAGAAAACGTTTGCTTTCCAATATATTTTCTTGAATTGAGATAACTTTTTTTTTTTTGTGTGAAAAAAGGCGAATATTTCCGAACGACCTTGAATTTGAAAACTTTTATAAGTCAGAAATATTTTTGTATGGTATAGTAAAAATATTTATCACTTAAACTACATTTCATTAAAATTTTATTAAAAATTATTAATACACTGTAAAAAATCCGGAGTGAATTCGGATTGAAATTAAATCCGAATTCACTCCGCATTCACTCCGCCACTCAGAGTTCCGGAGTTTTAAAAAAAATCACTCCGCATGCGGAGTGAATTGAGAGTTTTTTTTTTAGCGGAGTGATTGCGGAGTGAAGCGGATTTTATTTCACTCCCACACAGAGAAAAAGGAAATTTTGGTTCAAGAAGAAAATCGTTTCCAAAAATAAATTCTTAAATTAAAATATCCTCTTTTCTTGTTTGAAAAAATTTTCTCTTGGTAAAAAAATTTTTAACTTCCCGCTAAGAAAATTGTAAATTTTCAAAAATTCGGGAAGTTATTGGTTTCGGTCCGATTTATGAAAATCGAATTTCCATCAGATGTCGACGTTTCGAGGTCCTAAGAAGCTATCCTGACTAATTTCACGATGATGTCCGAGTGTATGTATGTGTGTACGTACGTACGTACGTACG
This sequence comes from Microplitis mediator, assembly GCF_029852145.1. Taxonomy (NCBI): domain Eukaryota; kingdom Metazoa; phylum Arthropoda; class Insecta; order Hymenoptera; family Braconidae; genus Microplitis; species Microplitis mediator. Next base: position 9,641,808 of record NC_079978.1, on the reverse strand, counting down.
TACGTATGTATGTATGTAAATATTCATAACTCTTGAACGGATGAACCGATTTTGATCGTTGAGGTGTCATTCGACGCGGCTTGTTAATGTCTTGAGGCCGTAGAAATTTGAACTTAATCGGTAGGGTGCGTTCAGAGATATTTCAAAAATAAAATTTTTTCGAAAATGTTTTATTTGGATAACTTTTAATTTGCTCGATGGATTTATTCCAAAATCTAATCAGCTCTAAAACTCTATAAGCCGCGTCGAATGCCACCTCAACCATCAAAATCGGTTCATTCGTTCAAGAGAAACCGTTGACGAAAGAATTCAAAAAAAATTTTTTCCTTGGTTTTTTTGAAATTTCTCAAAAACGGCTGAATAAATCAATTTCAAAATTCGACCAGCTTTAGAACTTGATAAAACGCGTCGATTGCCACCTCAACCATCAAAATCGGTTAATTCGTTCGCGAGATATCGTGGAAGAAAGAAATGCTAAAAAATGGTTTTTTACAAAACAATGGCATACAAAAGTAATTGCGAGCTCGAAGAGCTCGAAAATATATTCACAATAATGTTTTCGAGCTCAACGAGCTCGAAAACAGCGGGAAGTTTTGGGGCTGGCCCGCAGGGTCAACTGACAGACCGATTTTTTTTTTTTAATTAGAGTATATAAAGCTCTTCAATAAAGAAATTCACTTTTGATTTAAAAATATAAATTTTTGCTTTAAATGTTTTTAGTTTCTCCGAACAAGAAAACAACTTGGTTGGCTCAAGAAAATTTAGCTCTTGGTTTTAGAAGATACCAACTCATTCTAAAAACATCGTTCTCTCGAATGTAGTCGATATCGATTCATTTCGATACATCGAGTTTTTAAACGGAGGCACATTTAACTTACTCCAAGTAAAAATTGATTTATTTAAAGATTTCATAACATTTAGTTTAAAATAAATGTAGACTTTATCTGAAAACAATTAATTTTAGATTAAAAAAATAAAAAACTCATTTTAAAACTAAATTATACATTAACGTAAAATAAAAAATACTTTTATTTTAAAATACAATAATTCAGTTCAATTTTAAATTAATTGTTTTTATTAAAAATTCAATTTTCGGAGTATATACAATTAATCATCAAAATATATTTTGATTCTTTATTACAATAAAAATTTTTTTTCTTTGTTACAAAAATAAATGAAAGGTTAGGTTATTTATCCTGGCTTCATCGACAGCATCAACTGCATGATATATACCACACTAAAAAGGAAACAATTTTATATAAATTTAGGATCAGAAATGATAACAAACGTGACTATCTGATGTGATTAAAAACAGCATAAATAATAATTAACTTACTTTTTTGTGATTGAAACGACACCATTTAACTTAACGTAAATCAGGAAAAAACACCAGATATGATGACTAATAACTCACATTTTTACCGAACACTTCAATTCAAAACAATCGATGTATATGAATTAGTTAATTGTGTAATTAATAAACTAATACTATTAGAATATTGGTGTGTAATATATAATTGCACATATACGGCGTCAGCGCTGAACAGACTCGTTTCATTTTTTTGGGATCTTCGGGCGTCTACGTGTATACACAAAGTAGTGTCCGAAGTAAAGAAGCTGCATAGACCCGAGTGCTCCTGTTATCCGAATGCTGCTATGGAAAAAAACCAAGAGCTTGATTTTCTTGACTTGAATTTTTTTTATTTTTGTTTCAAGTAATAGCCACTAGTTGGTTTAAGAAATCTGACTCCTTACGTAGAGAAGTTAAATTTCATAGAATAAAATATTCTATATACATAAATGAAGAAATTCAAAATACTAATTTCAAAAACAATTTACTTTCTTTAATTATTTTTTCTTCTTGAACTAAAATCATATATTTTTAACTTCAAACTTTAACCCATTTGGGTCGAAAAAATAACTTTTTGAATCAAAATAATCAAAATTAAGAGAAAATTTTCTTCAACCAAGATTTATTCCATTTTCCTAAATATTCTCTTGACTCAAGATAATTCTCTTTGAACCAAAATAACCTTTCGGTCAGTGCAATTAACTCCGGTCTGGAGTTTTAACATTTAAATGAATTTATATTAAACTGTTAAACAGTGCGTGTGCGTGAGTGCGCGTACGAGTGTGTGTGTGCGCGTACGTGTGTGTGTGTGTGTGTGTGTGTGTGTGTGTGTGTGTGTGTGTGTGTGTGTGTGTGTGTGTGTATGTGTGTGTGTGTGTGTGTGTGTGTGCAAATGTGTGCGTGTGTGTAAATGTGTGCGTGTGTGTGCAAATGTGTGCGTGCGTGTGTGAGCGAGTGCGTGTGTGTGTGTCTAAATACGTGTGTGCGTATGTGTGTGCGTATCAGCTGATCAATTATGTCATACGCGAGTTTTTACTTCGAGTTTATTGAGTGGAGTTATTTTTTATTAATAATATGTACAAAACTCCGCTCCGGAGTGAATTTCACTCCGGAGGGATTAAAGTAATAAAATATTATCTACTCCGCGTAAACTCCTCTGCGGAGTGAATTTCACTCCGAGGGGAGTGAATAATTAAAAATTAATTCACTCCGCGAGTTTTTTACAGTGTACACATACGCGGAGAGAAAAATATCGTCAAAGTGATTATCCAATGTATCTTAAATGACGTATCGTCAGAATAACGATTCGTATACCTTATTTAAGAATACTTACATATTAATGTAATAGTCTCTAGTATCGTTAATTTGAAGATATGCATTTAAGTTAGGATGAGTATTCATTTATTTAATTTAAAAATACGACAAATAGCCTTTGTAATCATATATAGTTTCGTTGATACAGGTATCTGTTTTGCCAGCGTGAGGATCCGTATAGCTAAATTGGCGATACGTTACATCGTTTTCGGTTGCCGGTCCGTGTAGTATAATTCGGTTACACACCCGAATAGGTCACCCCTCATAATCTCTCAAAAATTTCACAGAACTTTTATTTTAGTGTGTAATTAAGATGTTTGATAATGATTTTCACCGGAGACGAAGTATAAGCCGCCACTTTTAATGTTAAACGTGTAAAACCCGACACGTGTACACAACTTTATATTTACACCAGTGATTGATTAGTTAGTCAATCACAGATAAACGCGCAAATTTAAGTGCAATAGTACCGTTAATCTACCAAATAACAATCTTTAACGAACTAAGTTCATTAGACACCGAACAATATTAGGTTTCATCCCGGATATGATGGTGGAATCGTCAGGCACCTCCATCACACCCTGCCTCATACCTAACACTGAAGTTACCATAAAATTATAAATGGGTTGGACCTACACGCCACCGTCCTTCTTACGGTTTTAAATAAAATTAATTATTAAGTAAATTTAATTTTACTGAGTTATTGATAGATGATAAATCAACGAATACACGATCGTCAGGAGCACCATCTATGTGCACGTATCATGACTAATTATTGCTCAAACGGCTTCGCCGATGAATTTCATGTAGGGGAGACCGGGGCACGAAGGCCACCTTAAGCAGGTTTTTTCTTCTTGTGGCTTTTGACCACCAAATTCGTTTATATTCCGTCTATTTCAGAAGAATCAGTCGAAATTTTGCAAAAAATCGAAAAAAAAATTTTTTTTTTCTGGAGCACGAAGGCCCCCTTCCCCAAAAAATTATAAAAAAAATTTTTTTTTTATTTTCCGTCAAGTTATGACCTCTGTAATAGTTTTATTATATTTTAGGTCAATATGTAATATGTAGGGCAAAATGGACCACTCAAAAAAAAAAAAATTGTAACGAAAAAATTAACTTAACGGAAATTTAAAAAAAAATAATTTTATCGTTACAATTTTTTTTTCGGGTGGTCCATTTTACCCCATATATCACATATTGACTTAAAATGTGATAAAAACATTGTAGGGGTCATAACTTGACGGAAATCAAAAAAAATTTTTGTACCTAATTTTTGCCATAGCACCCCGGTCTTCCCTATTGTTTTGAGTTTTACGAGTTATAGGTCGAAATTTGCGGCTTTTATAGACCAATCGGTGGGGTGACCTATATGGAAGTATAGCCTATGATTCTCAAGAATATCGAGGTGTCTTACTGTTACTAAAAATTTTTGAGTAATTTTTCCTATGAAACATTTTGTGTGTAATTCATATATTGGTTATAATTTTTATTTGATAAAAAAAAAAGGAAAAAAACGATGTCATTATTGGAACTAAAATACTAATAATAGAAATTTATAATAAGTTGTAAATTATATACAAGGTTTTAAGCCCATTGGGCTTATTTTAAAATAATTAGTTTCTCTTAATGACAGCAGAAATACTATAGTACAATAATAATAACAACAATATGAGGTCAGTCGCTTTACTAAATGTACGTACAATTTGAACATTATTAAAATAGCTCATTAAATACTAAATAGAGCCCAACTACCCTTGTCATTAGTTGTTATTATAGAATAAATCATCCTATTCTTTGTTTGAGCTTTAACGAAACGGGAAACAGTTAAAATTGAATATAAAAATACAAATAGATGGAAAAACAGCAAAGTATAACATGCAATAAAAGTACCCGCATAACTCATTTTAAGTTGAAAGGTGAAGGAAACGAACCTTGTACAATTGCTTGCGTGTTTCAAAAGAAATTACTTATTTTTTTTTCTAAACTTGCCAATATACTTTTCCGGTTATTATCATTTTAATTTTAATCATCTCGAGTTACTTTTAAAGACATCATTGTCTTTTATATAAATTTAACATTTATGTTTTCAATGGTAAATCGTTGAATTAAAGTATTGAAGTAATAACTAAAATTCAACAATAATATTTACTTCGGTATTTTGTTATAATTAATATATATGTATAACTAAATTTGTAATCACAAGCAGCATATATATTATGACGAAGTTTGTCCTGTATTTGAAACTTTAGGAAAACTATCAACAAATAAATGAAACACGCATACATTATATGTGTTCACCCGAATATATGTGTTTATGTAATTGGAACAATTGTTAATTTGAAGCCATTGCAATATTCAGCCAGATTAAAGCTATAAGTCCTATGGAAGAAAGCCTGCATTTTATTACTTTTAGTATATATATATATATATATATATATATATTAGAGTGGTCGTTAAAAATTAAATTTTCTCAGACGCCCCATAAAAAGCTTTTTTTTAGTGAAAAAATACGTGGGGAATTTGGATTTTTCGTTTTAAGTAAAAAGAACACGTGCCTTAGGACGATCAAAGTTCATTTTTTGATGCCATCGCGGTTTTTTTTCAAATATCTCATGAAATATGCAGATTAGAGCAAAAAATCATAGGAACAATTTTGTAGGAAATTAAATTCTTGACAAAAAAGGTCATGTTCATTTTTTTTATAGAATGTGTATTTATGAAGATATTTTAAAAAAACTTTTTTTAGATCTGGTGAATTGAGCGTTTTGAGGATTACAAATTTTGGAAATAACATTTTTATAAGTATATAGAAACTACAACAAGTATTAAGGATTGATATGTTACGAGTTACGAAGTTGTCTATATTTAAGGAAAAACGTTATTTTTCACATTCGTTATCCTTAAAATGCTCAATTGACAAGATCTAAAAATGTTTTTTAAAAATATCTTTATAAATACACATTTTATAAAAAAAATGAAGATGACCTTTTTTGTCAAAAATTTAATTTCCTACAAAATTGTTCCTATGATTTTTTTCTTTAATCTGCATATTTCATGAGATATTTAAAAAAAACCGCGATTGTATCGAAAAATGAACTTTGATCGTCCTGAGGCTCGTGTTCTTTTTACTTAAAAAGAAAAAACCAAATTCCCCACGAATTTTTTTACTAAAAAGAAGCTTTTTATGGGGCGTCTGAGAAAATTTAATTTTTAACGACCACCCTAATATATATATTGAACGTTAAGTCGCAAAATAAGTTAAAATCAAACTTTTGAAATTGTTGGATGAATGAGTACATCTAAACTATATATATATATATATATATATATATATATATATATATATATATATATATATATATATATATATAAGTTCTAAAGTGAACAAGTACTGAAATGAAGGTAAATTCACAATTGGGTGGATTAATTATTGTTTTAGTTGGATACTCATCGAATTTTATAATTAGCCAAGTCTAGACGCCGGAAGTTAAATCGACGGATCGGCTAGAATAGATTATTATATTACTAAGCGTTAATTAATGAAGTTTGCTAACATACTTTGGCCATTTACTGTCTTTGCTCTTTTAAAATAAGATCGAGTGATTAGCAAATATAATAAAGTTTTAACTACAAAATAATTAGTGACAATATACATCGATACTATAAATTTTCCTTGATTTTCGTAACACTTTTTTTTTTTTTTTTATTAATTTATTTACTTGCACCCTTCAAGCGTGAACGCACTGTGTGTGCCTCACGATCGAAATTATTATTTCGACTAATTTAGTCACGTTGAATCATCTCTATACTTTTCTGATCACACTAAAATGGATTAAATTGTATACTGGTACAAGGACAGTTTATTAAAGAATAATTCCGACCCGGTATTAAGTCGATTCATTATTCCATTGATTTAAAATAAATTATTTTAGCCTAAAAAAAAACAATATTTTCAATTGTCCTGTACGAATCTTCGGAAGCACGATAACTCTCGAAAAATATAATAAATCGGTCTAATTTTTCTTTTGTTAGCTTTGTATTTTTTTTCGCAAGAAATCTTTTGAAAATCAATATCAAAATCCTTTTGTTTAATTGTAATTAATAACAAACTTAAACCGATAATTCATGAACAATTCAGCTGTCCTATTTTATTTGAATTAATGTTATTTTTTCTTTTTTCTCCTCCACTAACCACTGGCAATAGCACTAGTGTAACAGTAAGATTAAAAACGATAAAGTGACATGAAAAAAAAAAAAATCTGTCTATCGGTTGACCCTGCGGGCCAGCCCCAAAACTTCTCGCTGTTTTCGAGCTCCTCGAAAATACGTTTGTATTCCATTGTTTTATAAAAAAAACGATTTTAGCATTTCTTTCTCCCACGATATCTGAGGAACCAATTGACCGATTTTAATGGTTGAGGCGGCAATCGGCGTATTTTATTGAGTTCTGGAGCTGATAAAATTTTGAAATTGTTTGGTTCAGTTGTTTCGAAGATATTCGCAAAAAACCGTTTTTTACCATTTCTTTTTCCCGCGATAACTCTCAAACGAATACTCCAATTGAGATGGCTAAGGCGGCAATCGACGCGTTTTATTAAGTTCTAGAGCTGATTAGATTTTGAAGTTGATCGTATAAGTAGTTTCTGAGAAATCAATAAAAAATAAAAATAATAAAATTTTTTTTTTCGTGATTCGCCAATATTTTCGAGTCTATTTGATCAAATGATCTGAAATTTTCAGAAAAGTTGATGGCCAACAAGCTCTTTCGATTGCTGCCTTAACCATCCAAAACGGTTTATTAGTTAAAAAATTATCGACCGGTCACACACATACACACACACACACACACACACACACACACACACACACACACACACAAAGAACTCTCTAAATCTGAGACAGTAACTATTAACTGTTTCACAGCTACAGGTATACCAAGTGGTATACTTATAGCTGTGAAATAGTGTACACGGAAAGAACGAGATTGGACTGCACGGAGAGAAAAATATCGCCAGATTAAGTATACGTATCGCTATTCTGGCTATACGCTGTATAGTCATCTTACTTAACGATACGCCGTATAGCCAATTCAGCTATACAGAGTATCCTCACAGTGGATCGTCAAAATGACGATCCGTATCCTTATTTTAGGCATTTTATGAATCGCTGACATGACTATTGCGCAAACTCTGTATTTAGGCATCCGGCAACCGAGAACGATGATACGTATAGCCAATTTAGCTATACGGATCCTCACGCTGGCCATACAGATACTTATATCAACAAAACTTTATATCGTTACAAAGGCTATTCGTCGTATTGTTAAATTAAATAAGCGAATACTTAACCTAACCCAAAAACGTATCTTTACTTTAACGATACTATAGATTATTAAATTAATATGAGAGTATTCCTAAATTAGGTATACGAATCGTTATTCTGACGATACGTCATTTGAGGATACATTGGATAGTCATTCTGGCGATATTTTTTTCTCCGTGTGGGTACAATGTCGGATTGTACTGAGCCCCATCTTTTGTGAAAAAAATTTTCACATTGGAGTTGGTAACATCTACATTGCAGTGGCTACCATGTACATTTAACTCAGTCCAATCGGTCCAATCCAAGATTGTACTCAGTTCCATCCAAGATGGGGCTGCGTAACATGGGACTGAGTTAAATCTCACGTGCCTCACGTGGTAGTGGCTACGATCTTACATTGTAGTCAGTCCAATCTATAGGATAGTAACCAATCCTATATAACCGATGGGACCTATTTCAATTTAACATTTATTCAGTTACCATGCGACATTTAACTGACAACAATGTAAGATAGGACTCAGTACAATCTTACATTTAAGAATTTAGTGCTGCTTAAAGTTTGGTTAATTTCAGGCGGAGATACTTTTAAACCATGCCACCAGTTATCAATGTAATTATTTAAATTAATGTAATTTGTATGTAACATTAAATAACTTTGGTTCACGATTCATTTAATTATTAATTAGTAAATTAATATTTAATAATTATTGTCATGATATAGGGGAGGGAGGGGCAAAAGGGGGTACTTAAGGAAATTCCAAGTTTTCGAGGACTCAAATACGCTAAATCTTTTTTTTTTAATGATATTCAAAGTAAATAGAAGAAATTTTCAGTTACCGTTGAAAAAACAAATTTTTCATTTCCGCGGGCAAAGGGTAGCCCCTAAAAAAGGTAAAAAAAAAATTTCTGGATTTTAAACGAATTTGATTAAGTTGATTTTTTTTAAGTAATTTACATGAAGAAAAATTATATTTTACATGTTTATTGGATACAAAAGAAGAAAAAAAATTTTTAATAGTTTTTATCATAAAACAAACGTCATTAATATTTTTTAACTGACAATTGATTTTTGAAAAAGTTTATCAAAAAAAATTCAAAGTAACGCTTAATTATTTTAACAGAAGTGATTTTGGAATGTTTAAAAACCATTCAAAATATAAAATTTTTTTTTATCAAATTTTGGGGGTACCCCGTTTTGCCTACCCTACCCCCTTTTGCCCCCCCTTCCCCTAAATAACTTACATATATTTGTTATTATTTTTTTTTAATTTTTCAACTATTTGTTTAAAATACTTTTATCCTCTTAAGAAAAAGCAAGTATCATTATTGTTTTTATAATTGATTATTATCTAATAATTATTTAATCAAAATATATTTATTAATTTTATATCATTTTATTTTATTTTTAATTTAAATTAATATTTAATAATTATTGACGTGATATAAATAACATACATATATTCGTTTTTTTTTCTTTTAATCTTTTAACTATTTATCTTGAAAATACTTTTATCCTCGTAAAAAATTATTATTTTTATTGCAATTTGATTATATTATTATAATAATCAATTATAAAAACAATAATAATATTTGCTTTTTCTTAAGAGGATAAAAGTATTTTCAAAATAAATAGTTAAAAGATTAAAAGAAAAAAAAACGAATATATGTATGTTATTTATATCACGTCAATAATTATTAAATATTAATTTACTAATTAATAATTAAATGAATCGTGAACCAAAGTTATTTAATGTTACATACAAATCACATTAATTTAAATAATTACATTGATAACTGGTGGCATGGTTTAAAAGTATCTCCGCCTGAAATTAACCAAACTTTTAGCTGCATTAAATTTTTAAATGTAAGATTGTACTGAGTCCTATCTCACATTGTTGTCAGTTAAATATCACATGGTAACTGAATGAATGTTGAATTTAAATAGGTCCCATCGTTAACATAGGATTGGTTACTATCCTATAGATTGGACTGACTACAATGTAAGATCGTAGCCACTACCACGTGAGATTCGACTCAGTACCATGTTACGCAACCCCATCTTGGATGGAACTGAGTACAATCTTGGATTGGACTGAGTTAAATGTACATGGTAGCTACTACAATGTAGATTGTACCTACTCCATTGTGAAAATTTTTTTCACAACAGATGGGGCTCAGTACAATCCGACATTGTATCCAGTCCAATCTCGTTCTTTCCGTGTATATACACTACTTTTTAGTGGTTTTCACTGTTTTAGATTTAGAGAGAAAGACGGAATATCTTTAAGAAATTTTGAATAATAAAAATTAAACTGAAAGAAAAGAACTAAAAATAAAAAATGAAATTAAAAATTTAAAATTAATAATGAAAAAAAAAATTAATAAAAGAATAAAATAATAATTATAATGAGCGAAAGAGATGTGCACCTTCGGATTTTCCAATATTATTTGTTTTTTGTTAATTTCAAGTGATTCCAATAATTCATTACTTATTTTAGCTAATTGTTGTACTATTTTCAATGGGTAATTACATTAATTACATTGACGGGATTATTGAACCTTTGATGATGAATTCACAGGACAGGTGCACTATCGAAAATATTCACCCTTCATGATTTTTTAAGGTTATAAGGGGGACCACTAGTGTGGTCGCCCGAAAAAAAGATGATTTTTGGAAATTGATTTAAAGAAAACTACAGCATGGAATGTTTTAATGTTTTAAGGATATATTTGTGCACGGTCAGAAATATTTTGCGGACATCTCTGGCACTTAGATTTTTTTTATACTTTTTTTTAAATTTAAGTTTTAGGTGAAGTATTTTCGAAAAACATTCAAAACGATTATAAACATTCAAAAATTCAAAATGATTATTCTCTGAATTATCTTAAGGCTAAAAGTTTGCTCATTAAAATATAAAGATTCTTCGAAATGAATTTTAATAAATAGTAGATACGCACACTCAGTTCAAAAATCTAGATCAAAATATTTTACGTATATACAATCAAACATTTTTCTGTTTTTACCTATAAATATAAATTTTAACAGCAAAAGTTTAATAATTATTAAAAACAAAAAATTATATTATCTGTGACAAAAACAAAAAAAAAAAAAAAAAAAAAAAACAATAAAAAAATTTCAAACTAAAGTAGTTTAAAGCTAAAGAGATCCAAAACTGGAAACGCGAGGTCCAACGAGAGGACACAGTTGAAGTAAGGCCAGTGACATTAACCCGGTTTAGTTCAGAGGTCCTGCACCTGCCTCTTCCAAATGTCTGTCAAACTGCCAGCAGCACCGTCAGAAGTAGTCGCAGTCATCGCAGTTGCTAGACACACTACTATATATATATATATATATATATATATATATATATATATATATATATATATATATATATATATATATATATATATATATATATATATATAACTATAGGGGAGTAGAACTACCGTACATTGGACGCCCACTTGTTGCTACTATAAACCCTTCATTTTCTCTTGCTCTGACAAAGTCGTACCTCTACACAGTTTACTCCTTCCCATCTTTCCTTTCATCTCTCAATACAGTATAACCTACACTTTCTGTACTTCCTACACTTATTATCTACACCATTTTATCTTTTCATTATTTCCTTATATTCTTAACTTTGATTTCCCCCTTTATTCCTCAGCGTATACATAGATGTTGGTTGGCACATATACTACGTTTGCAATAAGATATGAAGAGAAATTATTATCGTTCTGCACGCACTCGAACACTAAGCTTTGGATATATGACTTCATTGAGTCCTTGACTCTCGTCAATTAATCTCTGTGAGTCTTATCAATTTTCCCCATCTTACTTGGTAAATTCCCTCTCTAGACAGTATTCTAACGCCAATTAACCGGATGAGTATCATCAATCTCTGTCAATACTTAATGCTACTATCTACTAACATATACATTTCCTGAATTAAATAATTGTTACTTAAAAGATTTTCGATATTGATAATATATAGAATAAAATTTTAATTTATCGACTGCATATTTAGGGGAGGTGGGGGGGGGGGGGGGGGGGGGCACAGTGAGCCCCTTAAGGAAAATAATTATAATATCATTAATTTTTTTTACGCGTTTACTTCGTTTTATACCCTTAATACTTATTTGCACTTCATTATGCTGCGTCCATTAAAATTGAAAAATCGAAAATTAGGGGCAAAGTAGGCCAGCCTAAAAAATTCCGGATTTAATATTTTTTATTCTTTACACGTGTGATAATTGCAAATAACCATAAAACAATCGTATTTTCATAATATAAAAAATCATTTTAATAGTCTGCTGTGATATAACTTTAAAATGTAATTTTATTAGGAGAGGGTGGGGCAGAGAGGCCCACCTATACCGATTATTACTTTTTGTGGCTTTCAACCATCAAATCACTTTAGTTTGGTCCTATTTTAAACAACTTTATGGACATTTTGCCGAAATTCTGAAAAAAAAATCTTTTTTTGGGCAGAGAGGTCCCCCTCCAAAAAATGATAAAAAAAGTTTTTTTTTCGTTTTTTTTGGATAATGTGAAAACTGTTTGATCGATCAATTCTAAAATCTAATCAGCTCTAGAAATCAAAAAAAGCTTTCAATTGCCACCAAGAACGTCTCAATCAGATAATCCGTTCGAAAGATATCGTCGACGAAAGAAACAGTAGAAAACGGTTTTTCGCAAATATCGTCGGAACGACTAAACCAATCATTCCCGAAATTTTATCAGCTCTAGACCTCAATAAAACGCGCCGATTGCCACCTCAACCGTCCCAATCGGATAATCCGTTCGAGAGATATCATCGACGAAAGCATAGAAAAAAATCGTTTTTTTTTTCATTTTTCGTGAATATTTCGGAAACTATCGAATCGATCAATTCCAAAACCTAATCAGCTTTAGAACTCGATAAAAGCATTCGATTACTGCCAAAAACGTCCCAATCAGATAATCCGTTCGAGAGATATTGTTGACGGAATAATAAATGTAAAATCTATATCTGCTTTTTCCATTAAAAAACATCATAATTACTGAACATAATTACTCAAAACTAATATGTTCTTCTTTATATAAGTCATTGAAAGTGATTGCTTAAAAATCGTCATGTTCGCTGGTATCACGATATACTTACACGATGTAGATACAACGTATCACGTAAATACTCATTTTTGAGCTAATTATTGAACATAATTGTAAATAAATATATAAAAAACGCTCATTCATTCATTATTTTGGATTCTAAATTTTTAAACTTTAACATAAACCGTAACCCTTTTAAGCTTGAAAAGCTCATAAGAAAAGAGAAACAAAGGTAATTTCGAGCTCGAAGAGCTCGAAAATGTATTCATACTGATGTTTTTGAGCTCCTAGAGCTCGAAAACAGCGGGAAGTTAGGGGCTGGCCAGCAGGGCCAACCGATGCTCAGATTTTTTTTCTCGCAAACAGGTTCAAAAGTTTCATATACATAAAAATAGACGCCAGTGAAAATTAGAGCTCTTAATATTAACATTAAAAGGTTCCTCATCGCACTTTTCTATTTTCCATAAGAATAACATGGAAAAAATTTTTTTTACGTCTTCTGATTTTTATAAGTAGCTAACGATGCGTCATAGGAATAATTGGCAGGCATGTTTTTGTAGGGAATTGAATGCTCTACAAAAAAAGATTCCTATCATTTTTTAAGGAATCCTTTGTTCAAAAGTTATTTGAGGTTGAAGTCGAATTCATATTAAATTTTGAGATTTTCTTACTTTTCCGGTGAAACTATCAGACCTATTACAAAATATCATTAGACCTTTTTTGTAGACAATTTTATTTCCTAGAAGTTATTTCGAATAAAGTTTTTTCGAATCTCGCATTGTTTTCTAGTTATTTTAATTTTAATTTCAAGCTCTTAAAATCAATCGGAAGACTATTTTTTTTATGAGCATGTCATTAAAATCAAAATAACTAGAAAACAATGCGGAATTCGAAAAAACTTTATTCGAAATAACTTCTAGGGAATAAAATTGTCTACAAAAAAGGTCCAATGATATTTTGTAATAGGTCTGATAGTTTCGCCGGAAAAGTAAGAAAATCTCAACATTTAATATGAATTCGACTTCAACCTCAAATAACTTTTGAACAAAGGATTCCTCAAAAAATGATAGGAATCTTTTATTGTAGAGCATTCAAATCCCTACAAAAACATGCCTGCCAATTATTTCTATGACGCATCGTTAGCTACTTATAAAAATCAGAAGATGTAAAAAAAATTTTTTCCATGTTATTCTTATGGAAAATAGAAAAGTGCGATGAGGAACCTCTTAAGGTTAATATTAACAGCTCTTATTTGCACAGGCGTCTTTTTTTATCTGAATGAAACTTTTGCGAGAAAAAAAAAAATTTGGTATTTTTTGGATCACCCTAGTATATATATATATATATAAATATATATATATATATATATATATGGGCAGATCCATTAATTCTCGACGAAAGTGTGCGCACTCAGGTCAACGATTTTGATGCCGATTTTTTCCTCAAAAGTACACCTTAAAAAAAGACGATCCTGAAAATTTGGACCCGATATAATCAAATCTGGCCGCTGGAGAATTTTTTGAATTTTTAAAAAAGTCGATTTTTCACTGATTTTCGAATATTTGTATCTCAGCTTCTATATAACTTAAAGACTCCTGCCCAACGGCATTTTTCTCAGTAGACTCTCTACTTTTAAGGAAAAAATAAGTATTTGGTCTAAACTCAAATAGGGCTTAGCTGACAGCCTCTAACTAACGAACTGTTTTGGTTAAATTTTACCTATTTGTAATACACTAGTATACGTCCAATGTTCGAAGTTGAGGATCGACCAGCAGCTAATGTCTTCTATTAGGGTATACTTTAGTAGAATCTACGCAATTTTTACTTCATTGCTTCTATTAAATAAAGTTATAGCCATCTGAAACCAATCAAATTTAAAAAAATTGCAGTTTTCAGATGGCTAGAACTTTTTTCTCGGAACTTCGATTTCCTTCAAACTTTCAGGAAAGTTGCTTTATTATGTTCCTAAAAAGCCCTGAAAATCGGGGCTAGGGAATCGAACTTGTATTCAAGTTATGAATTTTTTAATATTGCCAAAATTGCGTTGTTGAATATAATATTTGCTGATAATTTCTTACATATCTATCGAATTATTCATATCTTATAGACAAGTGAATTATTAATATTCTCTGTACATAGATATAGCTGCTGTCAGTAACCATTTGAGTAACGTCTTAAGTAAACATTTTACCCTCAAAAGCGCTATCGTTCTTATATTGTTTGAATTTGTTTCAAAAGTCGCGCTCGGGATACTCTGTTACTCATTTTATCCGCTTCGTGGCGTAACTGACCAATATGACACTTATCCATTGTTTCAAGTTTTGATAGTTTAAACACTCCAAATTAAACACATAAAAATTTCTAAATACTGTAGACCTTCATACCTAGAGAACTTCAACGTAGATTGCAATGCTTTCATGAGCGTATGATAACATTGGTACCTCAGTCACGCCACGAAGCGGATAAATTGAGTAACAGAGTAGCCCGAGCGCGACTTTTGAAACAAATTCGAACAATATAAGAACGATAGCGCTTTTGAGGGTAAAATGTTTACTTGAGACGTTACTCAAATGGTTACTGACAGCAGCTATATCTATGTACAGAGAATATTAATAATTCACTTGTCTATAAGATATGAATAATTCGATAGATATGTAAGAAATTATCAGCAAATATTATATTCAACAACGCAATTTTGGCAATATTAAAAAATTCATAACTTGAATACAAGCTCGATTCCCTAGCCCCGATTTTCAGGGCTTTTTAGGAACATAATAAAGCAATTTTCCTGAAAGTTTGAAGGAAATCGAAGTTCCGAGAAAAAAGTTCTAGCCATCTGAAAACTGCAATTTTTTTAAATTTGATTGGTTTCAGATGGCTATAACTTTATTTAATAGAAGCAATGAAGTAAAAATTGCGTAGATTTTACTAAAGTATACCCTAATAGAAGACATTAGCTGCTGGTCGATCCTCAACTTCGAACATTGTACGTATACTAGTGTTTTACAAATAGGTAAAATTTAACCAAAACAGTTCGTTAGTTAGAGGCTGTCAGCTAAGCCCTATTTGAGTTTAGAACAAATACTCATTTTTTCCTTAAAAGTAGAGAGTCTACTGAGAAAAATGCCGTTGGGCAGGAGTCTTTAAGTTATATAGAAGCTGAGATACAAATATTCGAAAATCAGTGAAAAATCGACTTTTTTAAAAATTCAAAAAATTCTCCAGCGGCCAGATTTGATTATATCGGGTCCAAATTTTCAGGATCGTCTTTTGTTAAGGTGTACTTTTGAGAAAAAAATCGACATCAAAATCGTTGACCTGAGTGCGCACACTTTCGTCGAGAATTAATGGATCTGCCCATATATATATGTAATATAACGGACTTTTGAGGACACGACTGCGTCTACAATTCTTATCCGATCTAAATGAAATTTTCTATACTGATTTGATGTGTAATTACCACGGTTAAGTACGAAGATGGGCTGAATCGTTCGATTAGTTTAAAAGCTATGGCTGTTTGAAATTATAACGATTTTTCGAAATAATCCGTTATTAATCACTTTTAAAGTCCATATAACTTTAAAACTAAAACTCATAGATAATTTCTGTGAAAAGTATTCAAAGCTTGACTAATAAGCTTTACTTCATGACCTTAAACTTTATATTTTGATCATTTCTTCCAATGATTTGATAACCTTGAAAATTTTAATGGAATCAAAAAATGTTGAAAATATGGTTTTCATTCCACATAACTTATGCTTGTCCCATTATAATCCAGTTTCGTCAGTTGTATTTTATTGTGCACACAATAACCTGTAAATTTTACTGCTATTTTATATTTTAAAAGTATTTCTTTTATTATTTATGATGTATCGAATGTACCTCTAATCCCTATGATTATCAATGTCTTGTTATTACGATAGCGCTCACAAATCTTATCGGATCGTAATAAAATTTTTTACACTCATTCTACAGGCGATTACCTTGATCAAGTTCAAGAATGGGCTGAATCGTTCAAATAGTTTTGAAATTATGGCTGTTTGAAATTTTCATGATTTTTCGTAAAAATCAGTTTTTAATCACTGCTAAAGTTTATATAACTTCAAAACTAATATTCATAGACAATTTCCGTAAAAAGTATCTGAAAGCTTGTCTAATAATCTTTAATTTATGACCCTAAGCTTTATGTTTTGATTATTTCTTTCAATAATTTTATAGCCTTGAAATTTTTAATGAAATCAAAAAATGTTGGAAATATGGTTTTTATTCCACATAACTGAAGCATTTCTCATTATAATCCGATTTCGTCGGTAGTATTTTATTGTGAAGGAAATAACCTGTAAACTTCACAGCTAATTTACATTTTAAAAGGATTTCTTTTATCATTAATGATGATTCAAACGTACCTGTACGTCCTATAATTATAACCGGTCTTGCCATCGTAATAGCGATTACAATTATGATCTCATACTAATTAAATTTTCTATACTTTGTTTACGTGAAGGTTAGTTTGGTACATTACCTATATAATGTTTTGTTAAATCAACTATCTGAAGTTCTCTATCGAAAAAAGTCGTTGTCTTTTTTTACCCTCACTTTTAGAAAACGAGCCTAATTTCATATCATGGCTATACACTAACATAAATCACAAGATATGTATGTATGAAACTTTTTATCTAGATTAATTGGAAAATCTATCTTCCATTTCGGCTGCCGAATGGCCTTTTTTAAATCGTTTTCATCATTAAGAATGTATTTAATTCTCTTGAAAACTATTTTTAGTTTTATATTACTCAAAATAATTTTTTAAGGTGTAATAAATCATTCCCCCACGAATAATTTAATTACTAATTGTTATTTAATAAAAATAAATAATTCTATGTTTCTTATTTGCCATTATTTTTAACCCAAAAAACGTGTTTTTTAATTTTTTAGATTACAGATAATTTTGCATTACTTGAAAAATTTTATTAATTAAAAAACAAATTATTATTTTCAACTATTTTTAGTGGCCAAATTTTCTCCAGCTATAGAGAATCAGCCGAAAAATGAATTAATATATTTCATTTTTTATAATTTGAGGACAAAAATATGAAAGAATCATTTTTTCAGAATTTTCGGCTGGTCCATTTCGCCTCAGGTGTCATCTGTAGGATTAAAAATGCGCAAATATATCGGATTTCTAGTAATTAGACGAAAAAAGAAAAAAATTTTTTTCGATCAAAATTTCAGGGGGGCCTCTCTGCCCCACCCTCCCCTATCTTTAAGTTTCTTATTAAATTATATTTTCTGCCCTCCGGCCGGAAAGTGGCAACTTTCGGGCCGCTGCCCCAAACGAAGTTGCGACTTTCCGGCTTCGTCGAGCAGAAAAATAGTATACGCACCTTGGCCAGTAAAAAAGAAAGCCTCAGACCACATGTTTGTCAGCCTCGGCTTCGCCTCGGCCAACAATTACATGTGCTCTGAGACTTTTCTTATTTTACTGGCCTAGGTATGTAATATACTATTAATGAACAGTTTTGGTGGTCTATTTTAGCCCTCATTATATAAGAAATTTCGATAAGCTTATTATACTAAGCGTCTCGTTCTCGATGATTGATTGATACATGTAGTACTGTCAAGTACGTGTCAACTACACAACGCTCAGAGTTTAAATTCAAATACTT
Source organism: Microplitis mediator (assembly GCF_029852145.1). Lineage (NCBI taxonomy): Eukaryota > Metazoa > Arthropoda > Insecta > Hymenoptera > Braconidae > Microplitis > Microplitis mediator. The sequence continues at coordinate 9,623,063 of NC_079978.1, read as the reverse complement.
TTCGCGCCAGTAGTTCCCACCGCCTAACGTGCGCCCTTGCGTCCTCATATTATTTTGTTATATCAACGACAACGGACGTGAGTAAAATTGTTGAAGAAAACATTATTCATTTATATTGCACAATAACAAAAGACTTGTTATTTCGACATGGGAAAATCCGAGAAACGTTCCCGTTCACGTTAAAGTGAAGTAGTGGATCTCCCAAGCTGTCAAAAAGACATTTACAAAGTCAAATTGAATCCCTCGCAAAAAGCGTACAGGCATTAGTAAAAGCACAACAGGAATTCCAGGCAACAGTAGGAATACCATCACCAAGGCTGCTGCATCCTCAAAACCGTCTGAAAAAACGGCTGTCAAAAAACAAGCATCTAGAAATTCATCCCAGGGAAACTTAAGAGACCCACCTACGAAGTTCAGGCAGGTGGGCGCTTACCACCAGAGAAAATTTTTCTCGAACACGAGATACAAGCCGAGACCAACAGCAGCGACGTCGAAGTCATCACAGAAGCCCCACATGGAAAAGGGCAGGAAGTAGTTGAGATCGATGAGGAGGAGCCACAAAAGGCAAACACATTAGCAGGCAGACTTAGTCTGTTCACAGAGCAATGGGAAGGTATATCGGACGATAAATTCATCGTTGACTGTCTTAAAGGCTATGAGATCCCTTTTAAATCCGATCCTATACAGCTGGTAGAGCCCAGAGAACTTAAGTGGTCCTCAGGTGATGAAACAAGAGTCCAGCAAGCTATTGAGAAGCTTCTAATGAAGCATGTTATTGAGTCCTGTTCAGAACTAGAGGGTCAATTCGTTTCGAAATATTTTCTAGTACCGAAATCAGACGGGTGGGTTCGTTTTATTATTAACTTAAAATAATTGAATGAGTTTATTGAGACAAACCACTTCGAGATGGAGGACCTGAGATCTGCTAGGAATCTTATTGATAAGGACGCGTTCATGACTAATCTAAACTTAGAGGACGCGTATTTCTTGGTTCGAGTAAGAAAGTCTTGTAGAAAATACATAGGTTCAGGTTTAAGGGCTAGCTTTACCAATTTACTTCTTTACCGTTTGGTTTGTGCTCTAGTCCTTATACTTTTAAGAAGATAATGAAACCGGTTGTTAACAAGCTTAGATCACAAAGCTTCTTATCAGTAGTTTATCAGTAGTTTATCAGTAGTTTATCTTGACGATTTCTTATGCATAGGCAATAATTACGAAGCTTGCAGGGCTAATATGCAGAATTCTATAAAACTCTTAGAAGGTCTTGGTTTCATTATTAACTATCGTAAGAGTACGACGGCCCCTAATAGGAGATGTAAATACTTGGGGTTTGTGTTGAACTCCACGAAATATTGTCCAGGTTAAGAAAAAAAGGTCCAGGTTGAGAAGTTACTGGAGTCCAAGTTGAAGTTGAAAGAATTATCAGAAATTACAGCGACGCTCCTTATCCTGATTACAGAACACAGAATGCAAACGATAGCATTGGTAAGGACTGAAAACATAATCAGATCCGCTAGGCTGAAAATTAAGATACCTGAATTAATAAAGATCTCAAGACCTGGCAGTGAACAACCATTATTGTCGATCTCTTTCCTTGAGAAGAGGTAGAAGATCTGCGTGGAATCCACTATCTTATACTACTTAGATCGTACTAAGGACCTACGAGCCAACTCAGACCGGCTGTTTATTGGGACAATAAAACCACATAAGTCGGCAAGTGCTCAAACGATTGGGCACTGGATAAAAACCCTACTTGGAAAAGCAGGGGTCGATATAGAGACCTTCACTGCCTATTCACTGCCTACAGTGCTAAGCATGAAGCTGTGTCTAAGGCATACAAAAGAGGAGTAGACGTGGATACTATTAGAAGAACCGCGGGATGGTCAAGCAAATCCAAAGTATTTGCCAATTTCTATAACCGACCGATTCAAAGCTCCAGCGATAAATTTCCATTGGCCTTAGACAATAAGAAGTAAAAAAAGGTATTTTTGACAATAAAAGTTATCACTGACTCTAAACTTCTACATGTAATCAATCAATTTATCATCGAGAACGAGACGCTTAGTATAATTTACCGATCAAGCCCGATCGCAATTATACGTAGCGTCTCGTTCGAAGATGATTACCATCCACCCATTAGATAATATATTCCCAAAATCGTGAAACCAGTAATTATCGAGCGACAGGAGTGATAACATCAGAAAGAAATAAGTATCAAAAAAAAAAAAAAACGAAAAGAAAAAGACTAAAATTATGAGGCCGTAAGGGCGCGCGTCAGGCGGTTAGAACTACTGGCGCGAAAAGTATTTGAATTTAAACTCTAAACGTTGTGTAGTTGACACGTACTTGACAGTACTACATGTAATCAATCAATTTATCATCTTCGAACGAGACGCTACGTATAATTGCGATCGAGCTTCGCCCGCCTTCAGCGGGCTCGCTTCATTGGTTAAATGTCCCTCCGAATTTATTGACGGATAGAAAATTTTCAGGGGCCCACTTTGCCCCCTCCCCCCTCCTAAACAACTATTTTAATTATTTATTATTATATATACTTCTAATAATGAATATTCTTTATGTATAGATGAGTACCTTAACCACAAAACAAAATTTATATGTACATTAGTATAATCTAAATGAAAGTATTACTGAAATGAGTAATTTAATAAATTAACCTTTCTCTTAATGACTATTTGATTCTTAATTGCTCGTTTCCGCGATACGCTCATTTGCCAACTAATTCATGAGTCTCAAGAGTCTGTAAATTTGAAAGATACTTTAAATATACATTTATATTTTTTTTAGAAGCCCAAGACAACAAAAATATTATTCTATTTTTTATTTTTATCTACACAATAATATTTTTATTTGTACATCAACATGAAAATAAAAATAGACATTAATTAAATTTTTATGACAATAATTTATTTAAAATATAAATAACCGCATAGTTATGAAAAAAATTTTTGTAATAAATAGTGACATATTTTAGTGGTTATTTTATTATAATTTTTTTCTTGTGGATAAGGCAACTTCATGCATAGCGTCATTTTAACGATCATGCGAGTTCCAAACACCAAATTGGGCAACTACTCGGAGGACCTTAACCATTACTTACACTCTTTATGACGAATAAATTGTCTTAAGGGTCGATTGGGTCGAAGAGTTTATGTGTCTGTCGGGTCAATGGCTTGTATGCATGAAATTCTCATATACAAATTACTAATGTTGAATTTTTAAATTATTAACATGTATGATAATCAGTTTTTTTTTTCTCAACTTCCCAAAATATCAATTTCAATGAAATTCATATTCCATTATATGTACTAGAGTGACAATTAATTTTTATTCTTCTTATTTTTCGTTTTCATTACAAAAAATCTTAATAAATTTGAGACACAATAAAATAATTTTTAGAGGCCGCTAAAAGTTTTTTTAATATAGAAATTATCCAAATTTATCACTTTACTTGGAAAATTTTTTTCTGCCCTCCGGCCGGAAAGTGGCAACTTTCGGGCCGCTGCCCTAAACGAAGTTGCAACTTTCCGGCTTCGTCGAGCAGAAAAATAGTATACGCACCTTGGCCAGTAAAAAAGAAAGCCTCAGACCACATGTTTGTCAGCCTCGGCCAACAATTACATGTGCTCTGAGACTTTTCTTATTTTACTGGCCTAGGTATGTAATATACTATTTGTGCAATTATTAGTAAATTTAGCATTCAATGGATGAAAAATGTGGATATTAGTAGCCGTTGATTTTTTAAAAATAAGCTTAATAAAAATTTTAATTCTGCCTTTTAGTAAATTTTCGTGTTTTTTTTTTTTTTTTTATTATCAAACAATTTAATACATAAATAACTGATAAAGATACTTATGTTAACATTACGATTTAGGGAAATGATTAACATCCTGGCGGTGTGAGTTAAATTTAAATAACTTGAGTCAAATTTAGTTGTAATTTAACAAGCGTATACATGTATATAGAAACACGTTTTTGGCACGCTGCCGTAACAAATTTTGAACGAACATGAGGGAATGTGTGTGTAATATCCAGAGAAAGCCTAAAAATGTTGTACCACAAAATGCTATCCCATGTCACAGTACGAATTAATTGTCTATAAAACGAAACTATTCTGTTTTTATGGATACTATGTCCAATTACGTCAGTTCAGTTTTTTATTTTTTGTTTCATTTTTCTTTTTTTTTGCTTCAACCACAAAAACGTGTACGAATGTGTAAGTACTAAAGAGAAAAAGTTTTAATGAAAAAAATACATTCATGAAATAAAAAAAAAATAATTTTTTCCTGTTGAATGTGGTATTTAGTTAATACAGGAATTTTCCATTAATGGAATAAAATCAGCGTCGTTGTTTTACAGAATAAAAAAATTTTTACTACCACTGATCGAGAAAGTGAAACGCAATATAAATAACAAAACAACAAAAATATCGAGTATAGATCGCTGGCAGGTTTAATGAATATTCGGATTCATAATTTTTTTACCATCTTTTTGGATTTTAGACTGAGCCAAAAAGTACCCATTTTTTTTTTGCCTTTTTGACTAGGGTACGTGAAGTTTATGTTACATTTATCGCTGAGTTTTAGTATTGTCCGAGATAGAAAATTTTTTGGTATCCGCCTCGGGAACTTTTACGAGGCTCACAGAGGAAATTCACACGATGTCGGTGACCCACAAGGAATAATTTATAGAATACTTGATGAAATTTATGAGTGGCTCACTTTCCGCGATCAGCATCAACCGTAACAAAATGTCTCTTTCTCTTTCTCTCTTTTTATAGGAATACATACCTATATTTATATACTTATACACATGTATGGTTGCAGAAAGAAAAGGGAAAATAGAATGCACTGAAAAATCTCTCAATTTCCGAAATATATTCTAAAATTTATGATCTTAAAAGCATTCGCTGTATGATAATATTAAATATATATTATATCGTCATGAAAGAGGATAACGTGCCAAAACATAGATATACGCATTATCATATAGGCAACTAACCACGAAGCAGAACTTTACCTGACCAATTCACTTTGATATTTAAAAAACTTTTCATTTAATATTTTCGAAATAATCCCGTTTATTATTTCGAAAATATTAAATAATTTGTTATATATTTTACATGATAAAATTTTCTATGTATGTATTGATATCTATTAGACTAGGCTAAAAAAATTGACTATTTTTTTTTCCTTAGCTATATCGAAAATATTATTCAGAATGACAAAAAAAAATTTCATGAAAGTTTGAGCCCTTAATATTAATTTTAAGAGGTCTATCATCGCTATTTTTAATTTTAATTCATAATTTGATGTTTTACGTCAGAACTGCTAAAACATTGGAGTAAAAAAAATTCATTTCCATTTATTCTTATGTAAAATTAAATTCCCTACAAAAAAGGTCTGATTGAAAATTTTCGTCAGACAAGCCGTTTCCGATTAATTAAGCTTAATAAATTGATATATTTTTTCGAATTAACATTTTTACTTTTGAACTTTGTAACTGACGAATCAATAAATATCTAATAAAGATCATAACAAATTTTTAAAGAAAATTTAATGCTCTACAAAAAAGGCCTCTTAACATTTTTTGCTAAATTCACTCCTTCGAAAGTTATTCACGTTATTGAAATCGTTTTGATTTAAATTCAACCTTGAATAACTTTCGAAGGAGTGAATTTGGCAAAAAGTGGTAAGGGACCTTTTTTAGAGAGCATTAAATTTCCTTCAAAAATTTGTCATGATCTTTATTAGATATTTATTGATTCGTAAGTTACAAAATTCAAAAGTAAAAATGTTAAATCGAAAAAATATATCAATTTATTAAGCTTAATTAATCGGAAACGGCTTGTCTGACGAAAATTTTCAATCAGACTTTTTTTTGTAGGGAATTTAATTTTACATAAGAATAAGTAAAAATGTTTTTTTTTTTACTCCAATGTTTTAGCAGTTCTGACGTCAAACATCAAATTATGAATTAAAATTAAAAATAGCGATAATAGCCCTCTTAAAATTAATATTAAGAGCTCAAACTTTCATGAAATTTTTTTTTTTGTCATTCTGAATAATATTCTCGATATAGCTAAAAAAAAGAAAAATAATCAATTTTTTTGGCCCAGTCTAATATCTTTATATTAGGGAGTCCCAAAAAAAAAGAATATTTTTTTTTTAACGTCTTATGGGCTCAAAAGTTACTCCATATTATAAAAAGAATCCTCATAAAATTTCAGCCAGATATCTTTAAAATTGAGCTATCACAAAGGGGTCCCCTTTCCCATCTAAAACACACGCGAAAATTTTTCATTCTAGTTTTTCGTTATTAAGACTATGAAAAAATTTGTTTTTCAATTTCGCCTAGTATGATTTTGTAGGAAATTAAATTCTCTAGTGCTGATGCATTATGTACGTCAAACGAACTGGGAAAAAGTTACGGGGCTTCAAAATTCAACAAAAATTTAGTTTAATCAGTGTTCAATTTTTTTTTATGATTTTTCATTTTTATTGCATCAAAAATTTTTTTTCTCAATTTTAACGAGTACGCTCTTGTAGGAAATTTAATTTCCTACAAAAAGTATCGGATAACATATATACGTCAAATGAATGAGAAAAAAGTTAAAGGGCTTTAAATGAAGTTCATTTTAGTTCAAAAAATTAATATTTTTAAAACTTCACTTTTCGTTGACATTTAAAACCCTGTTACTTTTTTTTCATTCATTTGACGTATATATGTTGTCCGATACTTTTTGTAGGAAATTAAATTTCCTACAAGAGCGTACTCGTTAAAATTGAGAAAAAAAATTTTTGATGCAATAAAAATGAAAAATCATAAAAAAAAATTGAACACTGATTAAACTAAATTTTTGTTGAATTTTGAAGCCCCGTAACTTTTTCCCAGTTCGTTTGACGTACATAATGCATCAGCACTAGAGAATTTAATTTCCTACAAAATCATACTAGGCGAAATTGAAAAACAAATTTTTTCATAGTCTTAATAACGAAAAACTAGAATGAAAAATTTTCGCGTGTGTTTTAGATGGGAAAGGGGACCGCCTTTTGTGATAGCTTAATTTTAAAGATGTCTGGCTGAAATTTTGTGAGGATTCTTTTTATAATATGAAGTAACTTTTGAGCCCATAAGACGTTAAAAAAAAAAATATTTTTTTTTTTTGGGACACCCTAATATATATATATATATATATATATGACAAAAAAGAGAATCGGATTGAATGCCATTATCCAAGATGAATAATCCCTCGTAACTCTTTCGCCCACTCGATTTGCCATCGGATTGGAATCGCGCCGGTGTCCTCAATTACTTTCGAATTTATCTACGCAAGCGGTCGCAATCGGAAATCGAATGTGAGCAAGGGCATTCCTCATAAGTCAACGCTACGCGATGGATCCGCGTGTTATTCATACCACTCTACTCTCTGTACTCTGATGTTGATTCTCTCTGGGACTGTTCGGCTGGTTTGTTGCACTGAGAGGTCAAAGTGCAGGCATAGGCCCCTTGGGGTTCTTTGCAAATAAATGCCCACTGTGATGTATTGTCTTACTCTCTTTGTCGTTTACACATATAAACCCAGCATTTTGTCCATTATTTACTCACTCGTTCTCTGTCCTTCTCTCTGGTTTGCTTTTCTGACACATATACATGAGGATATTTCCGGCGTCGACGACGATTCCATCGGAAGTGATGTAACATTGTGAATTGATCATCATTCTTGAGTATAAAACTAAATGACGATATTCTTCATTGTACCCTCATAAATTTCAATGGATCTCTTCCTCCGATAATGTATTTATGTATATATTATAGATAAATATATACATACATCCGTATATATCAATCTGTTTTATATAAAAATTCAATGCCATAACTCATATACAAAACAAAATGAATGGTTCTCAATATTTTAGTTGCTTCATATATCCATTTGGTGGTAACAAAACAAATATATAAAAAAAAAATATAAGCAAATAAATATTGTTGTTCATCTGAAAACGATGTTTCCATGTACTCAATGAACCTAAGGTTGGATTTATTTCACGACAAATTCACGCGGCGCCACGGCGAGAAATGAGATATCGACGACACCGACAAGCACGACATGGCGAGCGTGTTTTAAAGCACGGCCATTTGTAGCGGCGTGCCGCTGATACTCTTTAGGATTTTGTCTTGCTCTCAAGCCGTTCCCCTTTCTCGTGGCCCTTGTCGTTGTCGTCGTCGTCGTTTCATTTTCAATCCTATCTTGCAATATACCAGACCAGACCTTATGTCTTCTCTTGTCTTAGCATCTTCAACTGGATTCTCACCTCACGTACGACAGCCTAATTATACTTATCCCTCTGTATATGTCTATGTGTGTTGTGAGATAATCGCAACTATAAATATAATGTTGAAGTGTTAATAAAAAACTCAGTATTCGATTTCCATCGGGTGTCATGTTCAAATTTCCAAGCTTATTAAATTTAAATAATTTTTATTGCTCATGAGAAAATTAATTACTTACTTAAATATAAAATTTATTTTATTACATTAATATTTCTTTTGCATAAAATATACATTTTTTATGTCATTTTGATTGATTCAATCCAATAATTATAAATGATATAATATATAGATAAGCTAAAAAAAAAAATAATAATTCATATGAGAAAACTTGTTAGTACAAAAAAAAAATTATGAATTGTTGATGGTTCATTTGGTATTCGGAACTCGCACATGATGATAACTTGTGTCTTCTCTTTATATTTTTCTCTTTATTATTCTATCTATCTTTTGTGCCTTTCTCCTTTTTTTTCTTTATTTATCATTCATTTATTTTTTATTTTTTTTTTTGACATCGCTTAGAGGTCGAGTTGTACGACCCTGGTGGACTTTGAGCCAGTGTAGAGTAGAGTAGAGAGGAAGAGTATGGCTATAGCAGGCGTGTTGGACCGAGGAGTCTGGCCAAGAGACGAGAAGTAGACATGCATAAAAGTGGATCCGGGTATAAGGTACGTGAAGGAGGAAAAGACGATGAGGCGAAAGGAGAGGTAGGTCGACGACACAGAAAGGTGTGCACTCTGTAGATCACTTCACTCGGACACTCCACACACGTTGACTAACAGACGATCAGAGAAAAAAATGAGAGAAAATGAATGAAAATAAAAAAACGACAGATATATCACTGCATGCAAAAAATCTCTGATCCTCCGAGGGTCAAAGTTTTTTATAACTTTTTTTTTTTCATAGTCGCGTAATATTTAAAAAAAAAAGTTACCTTCTTCTGTTCCAATTTTTTTTTAACTTCCCGCTATGAGAATCGGCGATTTTCAAAAAATTCGGAAAGTTGTTGTTTTCACCCCGGTTTTCGAAAATTAGGGTTTAATTAGCTTTTCTAATCGGCTGTAAATCTCACTAAAATGCGACGAATGACACCTCAACTATCAAAATCGAATTATTTCTTCAAGAGATATCGTTGTCGAAAAAATTTCAAAATAGTATATTACACATTAAGGTAAGAAAGTAGGACATCTCAACTCGCGTGTGTAATTGCCTGCCCAAACCGAAGGCGAGGGTGGCAAATACGCGGACTAAGACGTTCCTACCTTCCTCTGTGGTGTTTATACACTATTTTTTTTTAATTAAATTCAAAATCGCTGAATACATTGATTCCAAATATTTTTTAGCGTTGAAAACTGAGAAACTGCGTCAAATGCAGCCTCAAACATCAAAATAGGTTGATTAATTCCTTAGATATCGGCGATGAAAAATTTAAAAAAATGAAAATTTACTTCATTTTTTCCGGGTAACGCATAATGTAATTGATCGTATGTTCCAAACTTATACCGACCCTTTGACTTCATCGTGTTTGATGATCGCTACATAGATTTTTGCAATTGGTTCGTTAGTTTTAATAATATCATCATCAAACATTTTGAAAACTTCTTCTGTTTGTTTTTTATATATTATATAGTAACTTGCTGGTTTAATTTAAAGTTCATGTAACTCTCCATCTTGATCATTACTATCAATTTCTGTCCAAATCATTGAGTTCCTCAAGCATAATCGTGAACAAAACTTTAAAGAACGATCTTTATTGATTATTTTTAATCTATCGAATTCTCGAAGAATAATATCAAACATAAATTTTTTCCAGCTCGAAAATGTATTCACACAAATGTTTTCGAGTTCCTTGAGCTCGAAAACAGCGAAAAGTTTCGGAGCTGGCCCGCAGGATCAACCGTTTTTCAGATTTTTTTTTTAAGAAGAATAAATATTCTATTTTTGTAATTTTAAACAAAATTATATATAATAATTAATTTTTTAAAATAAATTAACAAAAAATTTCATCAATTTCTAAAATATTCTAAATCAAACGATGAAAATATGTATCCTGAATTTTTATAAAAAATGAATGAAATTTAGTAAAAAAAAATTCAATGAAAAAAGTAAATTTTTTTCATATTGAATATAAAAAGAATACACTGTAAAAAATCGGGAGTGAATCCGGATTTAATTTCAATCCGAATTCACTCGCCACTCGGAGTTCCGGAGTTTAAAAAAAAAATCACTGCGCATGCGGAGTGAATTGGGAGTTTTTTTTTAGCGGAGTGATCTCGGAGTGACGCGGATTTCATGTGTGTGTGTGTGTGTGTGTGTGTGTGTGTGTGTGTGTGTGTGTGTGTGTGTGTGTGTGTGTGTGTGTGTGCGTGTATGCGTGTAAACTTTTTTGTCCGACAATATCTTTGGAACGAATCAACCAATTTGAACGTGCTTTACGGCAATCGAAAGGGCTCATCAAGGCTGAACTGTTTAAATTTTGAAGTCGATCGTTCGAGTAGTTTACACATTATACGAAAAATAAAAATTAAAAAAAATTTTTTTTTCAAGTTTTTGTTGCATAACTCTTAAATCTCTCGACCGATTTGTTTCTTAGTTTAATATAATCTAAGTCACTGTAAGCTCATTCGATTGCCGCAACATACGTGCAAATTGGTTTATTTGATCCGAAGATATCGTCGGACAAAAATAACTTTTTTTTCAGCGAAATGAATGTTTTTTCGATCCAATAATTTTTTGACCACGAAGAGCTCAATTTTTTTTACCAAAAATAACGTATTCGAGCTCTCTGAGCTCGAAAACAGCGGAAGGTTTTAGAGTTGACCCACAGGGTCAACCGTTTTTCAGATTGTTTTCTTGTGATATCTTAGACAAACGAAATGTATAATTGTTATTAACTGAAAAATATATAAACTAGTACTTTGTCAAATTATTCCTGTTTAATATTTTTCAATTAATCAAAGTTGTCTTCAGAACAAATCAACCGATTTGTGCACGTATTTTGCGGCAATCGAAAGAGCTTTTTGTGACATAGATTTGATTAGACTTAGAATCAAATCGGTCTAGCGATTTACGAGTTATGCAGCAAAAACTTGAAAAAAATTTTTTTTTAATTTTTATTTTTCATAGAACTTGTAAACTACTCGATTGTAAACTTTCGATTGCCGCAAAACACGCTCAAATCGATTGATTCTTTGCAAAGATATCGTCAGACAAACAAAGTGCACGCATACATACCACACCCACCCATACGCGCGACTGGATGTCCATCCGAAAGTAGTCAGAATAATTCCTAGGACCTCGAAACGTGGAGATCTGATGAAAACTCGATTTTCAAAAATCGACATGAAACCAACAACTTCCTCTTTTTTGAAAATTTTCAAGTTTTATAGCGAGAAGTTAAAAAGTGATTTAAATTCTGTATCATATTTACACACGGAAAAAAATGTGTAGTTAAATTTACTACAAATGGAGTTCCATTTACTACACTGACTAGTAATATATAGGATAACTACACGTTTAGTAACAGTTACTAGTACACTGTGGTACACAACCTGTAGTACCATTTACTACAGTTAGTAGTAATAAGAACTAGCATTAAACAACCACTGTGGTTCATTTTACTCCACAACATAGTAGAATATATTTTATTCGTAATGTATTAATTAAATATCTGTTAGATAACGATCATTAGTTTTTATGATATTGAAAACGTTATAAAAATATAAAAATTAATCTTAGATTCTTCAGACTTATAGTATATCAAATTAAAATGATATAAAAATGAATTTATTAATGGATAACTTAAAATAATAAGGACTTAAATTTCAAAAGCCTACTTTTTATCAATACCCGATAATGATAATTTTAAAAATATATTTGTAATTAATAAATTCTCGTATAAGCATAAACTTAGAATAATTAAGTATTAATTTTTATTAATAGAAAATATAAAAAACATCGATTTAAAAGTTATAATTCTAATAAATAACAAATACTCAATAGGCAATGATTAGAAAAATTTCATTAAAATCACGATTCACTGATAAGAGCATAGAAATAAAATTTAATAGAAGTTGTAGGTGAGGTAAGCAAAAGGAATAATGACAGGTAATACAAAACAAATTTTTTTGTATTATATTTGTTATATATATATTTTTTTTAAATTATATAAATTATAATTGCACGCCTCGATTTTTAATTATGTATATAAATATTTTTAATTATATATATTATTATTTATAATGTTTTATAATATTATTTATAATAATAAATACAATGACACAAGTTGAGAATACCTACAGAATGGAGTAAAAAAGTTATAGGTGGCGCTGTTATTTTCTTCTTTCAATCATTTTACCACATATTGGAGTAGATTGTACAAGTAATCTGGTATTATATACTCCAAAAATAGTAACAGATACCAATTCATATAAAATTGTGTGGTTCCCAAAACCACAAAATAAGTATTTTATACTACATTGAGTAGTTGTGGAAACTACAAAGTTTTACCACATTACAGTAGTAAGCAGAACTCCTATAGTAGTAAAATATCACGCACACTGTGGCTTATGTTACTACAGTTGTCATTGCGGCGACCACAAAGTGTAGTAAAATTTTTACTAGTTTGGTGTGGTAAATTCTACTCCAGCATTTTTTCCCGTGGCAGAATCTCAGAGAAGAAAGTACGACGGGCCCAGGCTTGGCCCAAGTATGTAAGACCTTGGCCCAAGCTTGTAAGCCAGCCTTGGTAGGACTCTGGAATGATAACATTGGGCCAGACCTGGTTGCTAGACATGGCCCATGCTTCGTTGCCAGTCCTGGCCCTGACTTTAGTGCCAGACTTTGCCCAGGCATCGAGAAAACGAATAAATTTAATTAAAAAAAATTTTATTATTATTAACTTCGTAAAATTTATGATCATTGACGTTTAAAATATCTAAAAGAGGTAAATGATGTGAAAAAAACTCGGCGAAAATTCTGCTTGGCTCCGAGCGCGAACTGCCGTTCTTCTGATTGCTTGGTCCGAACGATAGCTACTGGACGAACCTACTAATGTTGAACTGATACATTTATATGATCTACTTATTAAACCATAAGTATAGCCAAACTTGGGTAATTCTACCTTGACCCCAGTCTGGCTTGCCATTGAATGGCCAAGACAGGGGAACCCTGCCTTGGTCCAAGCCTGGGTAATGATTGTAACGGCCAAGGCTAGATTACCCAGTCTTGGCCCAAGCCCGGGTAATCATTGTAACGGCCAGGACTGAGATCCTACATTTTGAGATCCTAGGAACTATTACGATTGCTTCCGGATGAACATCGAGTCGCGCACGTGTGTGCGTGCGTGTGTGTGTGTGTGTGTGTGTGTGTGTGTGTGTGTGTGTGTGTGTGTGTGTGTGTGTGTGTGTGTGTGTGTGTGTGTGTGTGTGTGTGTGTGTGTTTGTATGTAAAAGCGTGTTTGTGCGAATATGTGTGTGCGTGTATGTGCGTATCAGCTGATCAGTAATGTAATACGCGAGTTTTTACTTCGATTGTATTTAGTGGAGTTATTTTTTATTAATAGTATTATCAAAATATTTCCTCTCCAAAGTGAATGTTACTCCGGAGGGATTAAATTAATACAAAATTATCTACTCCAAGGGGAGTGAATAATTAAAAATTCATTTACTACGCATTCACTCCGGATTTAATTCGCATTCTCTCCGCGAATTTTTTATAGTGTAAATAAATTAATATTATGAAATTTAATTTAAAAAAACAAAAAATGAAAATTTTTTTATAAGCTCTTGAATTGGATGATAAAGGGGTTGAAAGGAACGTGTGAGGCACTCAAAGCTTGCAATATCGCATATTCGACAGGATGACACGTCAAAGGGTTCATTGACTATTGTTCTATGTCACGCTCTGGTACTCTCAGCATGTCTCATGCATAGCATTCATTTGCCATCATCTTCTATTCTCATCTGTGTATTATCTATCTCATGAAACTATACCAAACGCGCAGGCTTTATGGCACGCAAACATCTTGCGCTTGCGGCGAAAATCTTATAGAGATATGATATAGCTAGGTCGGGGAATTATATACTCTAGAATGTTAGTAATGTACGCAGCAATTTCGGTGAAAAAAAAAAATGAATTCTTTCCATGTGCATTCTGTGCAAAAGATTTAACATTATTTTGTCGACAGCTTCCACTTTAATAATATAATACATATATACATAAAAGTATCACTCAAAAAATATATCTTTTATGAAAAATTTTATATATTTTTAAGCGTTTATGTTATAATTAACTGCCACTGAGATTATTCCGTTTAAAATGTAATAACCATATTCTTGCTACTAAATAAATACAAAGGTATACAAAACGAGCTTTCAACATTTGCTCTATGCCTTAGGGTTCATATGTTTGCTAACTGCGCAATAAGTTTTACTATTTTACTTATTTGTTACCAACAAATAAATTTTATGTTTTTTTGTTTGCTCATTTGAATATACTTTAGCTTGTTCAAATACATTAATTATAATGTTGTAACTAAATTAGTTATTCAAATAATATTTTTTCAAAATTACGTCAAAAGTGGAAGTAAAAACGAATTCAAACATGAACATAATATTTAATTTTTCGAACTGTTATTATAATAAATATTAAAATTCACGAGAAACTGGGACATGATGGGATACTATGAAAAATTTTGAAAGCTCGGGTTATATTTTTTTTCTTCTCTTATATATAATGTTACTTAGGTATTATTAAAAAAATAAAACACTGAAAGACTTAGTTAGGGAACAAAAAAAATTTTATTAATTTTCTATGAAGCCGTTTGCATAAAATCATGAAAATATAATTTTAGACTTTTTTCCTACTCTTCATTTTTTAATTTTTCAAATACCTCAAAAATTTTTTCAAATTTCAATTCAATGGAAAATTCATTTAATTTAGAAGTATTTTGTTTAAAAATCTAAGATTCTAATTTTCTGATTAGCTTGAAAAAAATTTTGAATAATAATAAGAATAATCTAAATACGTAACTTACTTTTAAAACAGTTGCATCCTTAAAATGTTTGGTGTGCTGAAAACTATTTGCTCAAGTATATTAAGTTTCATGCAAAACTCACCGTGCGAATCCATGCGTAGTCGTCTTTGAGCCAAAAGAGTCATAACATAAATATACCACGTTTATGAGGAAATATTCTCACCTAAAACAAACAATAAAAGAACAAATAAATATCACGTTTACTATATTAAATGTTAGCGTAGCTTAGTGTTATCTATAAAAGTGACGATAATAGAAATATTTTATCGTACTCGCATTATGATAGCTTGTGGTATAATAACAACATAGATATCAAAAACATACGACCCTTCAATCGTTGTGCATTCATCATTTCTATTTTAATTTCACCATAGTCAGCAGAAGATAAATTTTTATACACTCGGTCGTAAAAAAATAAAAACGATAAAATTTATATACTTTACATTACCTATTATAATATTGAGGGCAGTAAAAAATAAATATATATATGTATATATATACATATATATATATATATATATATATATATATATATATATACATATATATATATATATATATATATATATATATATATATATATATATATATATACACGGAAAGAATTTTCGTATGAATATTGCCATGTTATTTATTCTAAAAATTACTCTAAATCGAGTAATCTTGGGCCATTACGACTTTTTACTTTCGAATTACGAAATTTTACTCTTTCAGTGAGTAAAAATCAATCAGATTAATTTTTACTCACAATTGCGAGTAAAAATTACCCCTAGCGGATGTCTAAATAAATACTCTCTAATTCAATTTTTACTCGTAGGTTATGATAAAAAGTTGATTATTCAATTTATAAAATTTATATTTAATTACAATAAAAATTACAATTAATAGGCTGAAATTTCTATAAAAAATCTAAAAATTATCTAATTGCCTTAGAATATGACTTAAAATAAATATTTTGAAAAAGAATAAAAAAAAAATATTACTCTTATTGTGTTGAAAAAGAAAAAATACAAATTTTTTTTTTTTTTAAATAAATATTAAGTTATGGAGAGATACAGAGATCGTCTTTTTTTCCAGCCCTACGTTTGTGTGCGTAACATGTAAGTTGTCGCGAGCAAAATAAAAGACATTTAATTGAAGCCGATATTAACCGAAGATTAACGGAGACTACTGAAATATTACCCTGCAGTTTAGAGTAAAAATTACTTCCATAGATTAGAAAATTTATTCAAGTTATAAGCAGTTTTTCATCAAACAGTTAATGGGTTTAAAAGAATGGTATATTGGGGAGTAAAAATTAATCACATGGAGTAAAAATTAATAGATTAAGATGAGATATTCACAATAATCGATTAAATATAAGACTTTTAAAAAATTACTCAGTAGTAGAGTAAAACATAGTCTAGCAACGTTAATATTTAAACAAAAAATATAAAATTTAAAACAAAAAATACCAATTTTTTGCAACGGCCCAGGATTACTCGAAATTAGAGAGTAATTTTTATCGAAAAATTCTCTCCGTGTATGTATATATATGCAATCGATCAGCATATTTCATGGTTTTGTAAGAGCTATAATACTATTTTAATTAGAGAATATGAATTAATTACTGCTGGTCTTATTTATTAACTAATATTAAATGACATAGTTCTTGTTTTCTGCGGTAACATTCCATTATTTTAAATTGATAATAATAATAATATAATGACAATATTTTATACATATATTATGGTTATATCGTTTATGTTTATAATGCTTGTATAACTTCGATTATCATAAATTGATATATTTTGCTAATTAATCCCTAGAAACATGTGTTACAACAATCTGTCATAATTACAAATAGCAAAACGTGTAGTTGTCAGAAAAGCATCGAACAATGCTGGCCACAAATTTTCAATCTATATATATTTATATATTATTGTACATAACTGACAATAGTTTACAATTTCTCTTGGGAGTCTTTACGCCCTTTCTATTTACTCTCTCTCTCTCTCTCTCTCTCTCTCTCTCTCTCTCTCTTGGTGATTTATTTGAATTTTTCAATCACGTAATAAAGGCATGCAAAATCGATAAAAATTTTATTCGGATAAAATTTATAAATATTCTATAATGCTAAATTTAATTCAAGTCACCAATAGTATTTGAATTTTATTATTTTTAATGCAAGATTTAATTTGGTATCCTTCATCTTCATTAGTGTCATTAATGTTTGAGTATATAAAAATTTTAATTTATCATATCTATATCTCTTATTACTGACATATAACAAGATTATATTAAATTATTATGTAATTTTATATCTTAAGTTTTTTGAGTTCGATATTATTTTTATATATTTTTAAAGTGGGAGATAATTTCAATTATATAATAAAATAATTCTTGCATCACAATGTAATATATATGTATATATATATATATATATATGATGATGCTAAGATTCGATGTTTGTGATATATGTACTCTTTAAACATGAATTAGTGAAATAAGTGAATATTCATTAATTCATGTTTAGAGAGTATTGGTAGAAAAAATAGATGCTGATTTTTAAATTTTAATCATCTCCGCAATATTAAATAAATGTTAAATTAAAATAGTCTTTGTGGCAGAGATATTTCGTGATCATATTTTTGTGGTTTGACATGGATGATAATCAAAATTTTAATTGAATACATAATATAGGTTTTAATTTTATATCATTATTACTATCATTTTATTATTACCTTATCACTGATATTGATTGATATCGATAAGTAAGTGGAAGAAATTTTTTAATTAAATTACTATCAACCTGTGCTCGAATAAAGCTGATAGCTTGCAAAAAAAAAAAAACAATTGCGAAGTAAAAATACCAGTAAAGAAAATGAAAGAGAGAAAAAAAACAAGTTAAAAAAGTGAAGAAAAAAAAATAAAATAAGAGAAAAGTCTTCGGTGAGCCCACTCGAGAAAACGAGATTTCCCGATTGCCTGAACTCGATTGGCCACACTCGTTCAATATCTGTGGCTTAGGTTTTTCTTTTTCCTTGCTAAGATTGGAAAACTTTTTTTTATTTTATATACATACTCGTATTACAAATAAATAAAATCTATTAGTTTACATGCTCGGTAAACTAAAATCAATTATTTTGCACACATCAAACGCGAAGCGGAGAAGCAGTCTCTACTGTCGCCAAATTAAAAATCCGAGTTTCGGTGGATTTAAAAGTAATGACTGATAGCATTTTTGTGTACACAATCCCGTACATAAATTATTTTTTTTTTCTTTCAGGCGGGGTTCACTTTGAAGGCAACTTCGCAAGCCTGGTTTTGCTCATCTAATTCTACGCTTCGAATGCGACGCAAAAAGAGTGCGTATATTCCGACTATCTCATTTTTACAGTTTTTAGTACATCTCGATTTCATGCTCCGCAAGTGCTTTTTTTATTGTTGGGACTTCATTGGGACTTTATTGGGACTTGTTCACTTTCAGTGTGACCCCTGGTGGTGCAAACTGAGAGCGTCTATTTTTTTCGCCGAAAATAATTTTTAAACCGAGACAAAAAATATGGGCGACATCTAGCAGAGCATTTACAATAAATGTAATCAAGTTTGGTTTTGTTCATTTTTGTTATCAGTTATTTGACTATTTTTCTCGGTAAATAAATGCGAATTGCCAGTATCGTATTGTCAAAAAATATTTCGTGTTAATTAAACGGATTAAACTTTTCTTTAGGCCAAAATGAAGTACAAGGTTTAGTAATAAATAAGAGTAAATTGACTACCCTGATTAAGAAATCTAATTTAGAATGATTTGAGATTACGTAACTTTGAATTATTTTAAATCATTCCAAACTGACTAAATTATTTTGCTTTCGAGCATAAATTTTGGAACGAATCATTTTAAATCATATTGAATTAAAGAATAAGGAAATATTATTCTATGATTTAAAATTATTTAAAATGATTTGAATTGTCGAAACATTTTGAATTGAATTGAATAAAAAAATAATTTTAAAATTTCGGGTTCGTCGGTCAATTTGAAATTATACGAAATGATTTGAATTTTCAAATCATTTTAAATTAAATTGAATGAGAAAATAATATCGCAATTTCTGGTTCCTCGGCTGATTTAGAATTATTTGAAATGAAAATTTTGCCCACACTGAAAAAAAAAATGTGGTTATCGTTACCATCTAAAGTATTGCTAATGGTAGATAGCTGTCGTAACAAAATGTATCGTTAACTTGGCAATACTAGGTTGCTGCATTAACTATTTTCAATTTTAAATGAAAGTATTGTCGATTTAACCATATTCTTTGGTTATATTTCCCATACTTGGTATTGCTGTTTTAACGATTCCTATAGATTGCTATTATAGCAATCCAAATTTTTAATATAGCAATACGTATTGCCTTAGCAACCATCCATATATTAGACAGTTGATTTAACAAAACATTGTATGGGTAAAATAGCAATCTAGCCTTTACGCAAATAAAGTATTGCTATATTGACAATCATCGATATTCCTAACTTTAGATGATTATTGTAACCTAACGGTATTGCTATTACAGCAATTTTTTTTTTTTTTGGTGCACCTTATAACGTTAAGCAGATAAAAATTAGAAAAAAAATATTAATAATTATTACTTCATAAATTTTATTATAATTATTTTTTAAGTTTAGCAAATATTTAGTCACACATGCATTTTAACACCGCAAATTTTAACACATACACCACTTGGACTTACTCCGGTCATTTTTTACAGTGTAGTACTGAATAGCTTTAAGTAAAAGAATAAATTTCTATTTCCAAATGCATGTGGTGGCCGAACGGGCTAAAGCACATGACTTGAACTGTTCTCAGAGCTTTTTAATCGTGGGGTCGGCAGTTTTTAAATACCCCGCCTTTTTGTCTTAGATATCGCTCTTTTTTCTCGAATCCATACTGGTACGTTAGTGCTGCTGCCATTAGTTGATGGAGAGAAAAAATGAAAATAATAATAACCCCGGGTCACAATACCTAGCCTCAAACTAGCCTCATTGAACCCAAGTAAGCTTCAATCCAGCCTCACTAAGTAAATAAAGCATTTTGAGCCTCAAATGATGTTCATAAAGCTTCAATGATCCTCAAATGATTCTCAAAGATCCTAAAGAAGCCTCGATAAGCCTCAAATGAACCTACTACTCGACTATGTAATTTAAATTCGGTTAGTATTACTTGAGGCTCTTTGATCACCATTTGAGGCCCATTGGGGCTCTTTGAGCATTATTTGAGGCTCATTGAGGCTTTTTGAAGATCATTTGAGGCTCAAAATGCTTTCTTTACTCAGTGAGGCTGGATTGAGGCTTACTTGGGTTCGATGAGGCTAGATATTGTGACCCGGGACAGCAGTAAAAATAACAGCCAAATTCTTCGCGAAAAATCAGTTTTAAGTATTTAATTATTTACAATTAAATTAGAAGGATTTAGATAGTGATTTTAATAAGGGTAGGCCAATTAATTGTGGCTATCGAGAGTTATCGTGTTTACGAAGTTTCATACGTTACAATTAAGCACTGGTTTCTTGAGTTCTAATAATTTATTTTAAACTAATAAAATAATGAATTGACTTAATATTAAGTTCAAATTATTCCTTAACCCTATAATGTTCGGCCTTAAACCCCCACCACAATTTTGATTTAAAAACTGGAAGAGTAGGGAGCGCTTAGGCGATGGATGCCAGTACCGTAATTTGTATAACCAGCGAAGGGGGACAGAAAAGTTGTCATGTATATTAGAAACAAGTTAGCTACGGCACTGACGCGACACGTGCGCTGAACTAAATAACAGAGAGAGGGAACCTCACGGTTAGACTAACACAATCATAACTCACTTACACAGGTAAATACTGTGTTCTGATTGGCGCAATCCCCGTTTCGATCACACTGAGATTCATTGCGCTTCCAGAACATTAAAGGGTTAATAAATTCTCTATATGCTCGTATCCAATTTGATCTATTTTGGTGTAATTACAATAGTGCAGAAATATTTTTTTATCATTCATGCAATATAAGTGCTATCTTAGCGCACGCTCTTTTGTTCGCCAAATAGCTGTCGGCCGCATGCAGATTATCGTTTAACCCACAAATATGTCGCGGCAACAGTTGAATCAGCAAAAAGCTACTTGGAGAATAAAACAGCGAGCACTAAGATATTACTTATATTGCATTAATGATAAAAAAAACTGTGATCAATTCGTGCGGTGTTGTCGATTACCCACTTACCGCACTAGTTGTACAATATACTATTGTGTGAGTAAAATAGTCGAAAAAAAAAAAAACGTTCATAAAGCACCCTCAGCGCTTTCGCGCTTGAGGGGTGCAATATAAGCATAAATTAAAAATTATGGCTTTAATATTGATAAACAAAAAAATTCACTTTTTGTGTTTGTTTTTCATTATCATTATTATCATCATCATCGTATAGTTTAATATCGGGAACCGAGTATGCTGATAATATTGTTATCTAAATTGACTTTAATAATATCGAAAATTTAGTGTGAAAGGTATTCTCATACCTGTCGATAAAATAACGTTTTGGATATTTTGCGTCTCCGTTGTACTCTCACTTACACACACTCACTTACACATACTTACGCACACACACACACGCACACACACACACACACACACACACACATATATATGTATATATATATATTAATATATATATATATGCGTCATTGTTTCATTACAATGATATTACCATTATAATAATAATTATTATTATTGTTAATATTATTATCGCTTCATAGCAGGTACAACGATTTATTAAAATCGATAACTGAGTTCAAACTGTCATAGGTTGGCTTATATTACCGCTGGACTTAACGCTTAATCGAGTTAAGCATCTATTAAGCATGCATTCATGAGTATATAGTACCGTTATTTTTATTGATTAATTCACTTCATCTATTTTAAAGTTTCACTCTTATGAGTTTTATTCTATCATTTATATCAAATGAACTTGAATTGTTATTCCAATTATTTATTATCAATTTAGATAATTATTAATGCGATGTAAATAGACACGATGTTATCTCTGCTGAAATCAGCTTTTAACCTGCCTAATTTCATTTATATCTAACTCATACATTGTAAAAAATTTTGGTGTGAAAATGGCCCCGGATACGTTACACAGCCGTGTGGTGTGAAATAACGATGTAAAAAATCTTCGGTGTAAATTATCTATCTATGTAAGTTTAACACGGTGTAATTTACTTTATTTAAACCATTCCGTGCAACTCCACGGACAAAAATAAAATATATAAATTGAGAAACGAGAAGTAATATGAAGATAAAGTGATCAGAAGTACCATCATTCTAAATAGTAATTCTTTCATATATAATTAAAACGTAAATAATTATAGGATAGATATTAAAATTTATTGTCTTTGCAGAAAGAATTCATTTTTGAACCTTAAAAATCGCAACTTAAACCTTAAATGAATGTTATAATTCCCTAATATATTGACACCCAGATTACGGGTTATTTCAAACAATAATTTTTAAAGTTTATTTTTTTCTTTGTCGTTTTAATTGCAATTAATGAGTAACAAATGATCATTGAACATTTTTAACTACCTACTATTTAGTCAATAACTGTATATTGATTTTATCTAGATGTTAAATCCCAAAGAGGAAAGTACGAAGGGCCCAGGCTTGGCCAAAGTATGTAGAACCTTGGTCCAAGCTTGTAAGCCAGCCTTGGCCCAGCTTTGGTAGGATTCTGGAATGATAACATTAGGCCTGTCCTGGTTGCCAGATGATCTACTTATTAAACCATAGGTATAGCCAAACTTGGGTAATTCTACCTTGGCCCCAGCCTGGCTTGCCATTAAATGGCCAAGACAGGGGAACCTAGCTTTGGCCCAAGCCTGGGTAATCATTGTAACGGCCGATGCTAGATTACCCAGTCTTGGCCCAAGCCTGGGTAATCATTGTAACGGCCAAGGCTAGATTACCCAGCTTGGCCCAAGCCCGGGTAATCATTGTAACGGCCAGGACTGAGTACCCAATCTTGAGCCAAGCATGGGCCAATATAGATGTGCCAAAGCTTGGTTCCCCAGTGCTGGGCCAAGTAAGGCCGTCCCGTTCAACAGTGGCGGCTCCTGCATGGGTAGATCACTCAACTATCATGAGGTCACTACATAGATGAAAAAAAAGTGATATTAAATTTTGATTAGTTGATATTTCTTTTGATTCAGTATCTATAAGATGTGGGACGCAATAGTACAAAAAGCGTAATGGGAATATCCCATGCAGAAGCCGACAGAGTTGAACGACAGGGCCCTACTTGGCCCAGCACTGGGGAACCTAACTTTGGCACATCTATATTGGCCCATGCTTGGCTCAAGATTGGGTACTCAGTCCTGGCCGTTACAATGAGTACCCGGGCTTGGGCCAAGACTGGGTAATCTAGCCTTGGCCGTTACAATCATTACCCAGGCTTGGACCAAGGCAGGGTTCCCCTGTCTTGGCCATTCAATGGCAAGCCAGACTGGGGTCAAGGTAGAATTACCCAAGTTTGGCTATACTTATGGTTTAATAAGTAGATCATATAAATGTATCAGTTCAACATTAGTAGGTTCGTCCAGTAGCTATCGTTCGGACCAAGCAATCAGAAGAACGGCAGTTCGCGCTCGGAGCCAAGCAGAATTTTCGCCGAGTTTTTTTCACATCATTTACCTCTTTTAGATATTTTAAACGTCAATGATCATAAATTTTACGAAGTTAATAATAATAAAATTTTTTTTAATTAAATTTATTCGTTTTCTCGATGCCTGGGCAAAGTCTGGCACTAAAGTCAGGGCCAGGACTGGCAACGAAGCATGGGCCATGTCTAGCAACCAGGTCTGGCCCAATGTTATCATTCCAGAGTCCTACCAAGGCTGGCTTACAAGCTTGGGCCAAGGTCTTACATACTTGGGCCAAGCCTGGGCCCATCGTACTTCCTTCTCTGGGATTCTGTATATATGATACAGAATTTAAATCACTTTTTAACTTCTCGCTATAAAACTTGAAAATTTTCAAAAAAGAGGAAGTTGTTGGTTTCATGTCGATTTTTGAAAATCGAGTTTTCATCAGATCTCCACGTTTCGAGGTCCTAGGAATTATTCTGACTACTTTCGGATGGACATCCAGTCGCGCGTATGGGTGGGTGTGGTATGTATGCGTGCACTTTGTTTGTCTGACGATATCTTTGCAAAGAATCAATCGATTTGAGCGTGTTTTGCGGCAATCGAAAGTTTACAATCGAGTAGTTTACAAGTTCTATGAAAAATAAAAATTAAAAAAAAATTTTTTTCAAGTTTTTGCTGCATAACTCGTAAATCGCTAGACCGATTTGATTCTAAGTCTAATCAAATCTATGTCACAAAAAGCTCTTTCGATTGCCGCAAAATACGTGCACAAATCGGTTGATTTGTTCTGAAGACAACTTTGATTAATTGAAAAATATTAAACAGGAATAATTTGACAAAGTACTAGTTTATATATTTTTCAGTTAATAACAATTATACATTTCGTTTGTCTAAGATATCACAAGAAAACAATCTGAAAAACGGTTGACCCTGTGGGTCAACTCTAAAACCTTCCGCTGTTTTCGAGCTCAGAGAGCTCGAATACGTTATTTTTGGTAAAAAAAATTGAGCTCTTCGTGGTCAAAAAATTATTGGATCGAAAAAACATTCATTTCGCTGAAAAAAAAGTTATTTTTGTCCGACGATATCTTCGGATCAAATAAACCAATTTGCACGTATGTTGCGGCAATCGAATGAGCTTACAGTGACTTAGATTATATTAAACTAAGAAACAAATCGGTCGAGAGATTTAAGAGTTATGCAACAAAAACTTGAAAAAAAAATTTTTTTTAATTTTTATTTTTCGTATAATGTGTAAACTACTCGAACGATCGACTTCAAAATTTAAACAGTTCAGCCTTGATGAGCCCTTTCGATTGCCGTAAAGCACGTTCAAATTGGTTGATTCGTTCCAAAGATATTGTCGGACAAAAAAGTTTACACGCATACACACACACACACACACACACACACGCGCGCACGCACGCACGCACACACGTGCGCGATTCGATGTTCATCCGGAAGCAATCGTAATAGTTCCTAGGATCTCAGAACGTGGAGACCTGTTAAAAACTCGATTTTCGAAAATCGGACTGAAACCAATAACTTCCCCTTTATGAAAACTTTCAAGTGTTATAGTGAGGCATTAAAAATGTATGCATTTAGTTTGTTCAGTAATAAAAAATAAATTTTAAAAATTTCTTTATATTCTTTTGCACAGACATATATAATGAGAAAGAATGTGAAAGAGAAAGAGACAGTGAGTCGAATAAAAAAGAATATAGAGGCCGTATTCAGGATGAGAGCTGTTTTCCTTGGTTCTCTTGAAAAATAGCTCTCATAACTCATAAGATAACAGTTCTGTCTCTTGAATGCATTATTTACCCAACGCGACAGCCAAATGTGATATCTTGTTATTCTGTCCTACTCTCTTCTCACGCATCTTTGAAATTAAAATTCAAATGTTTAATGTATTAATTTACTTTAATTAAATTTTTCTCAGTAAATAATTAATTAAAACATAAAATAAAAATTATACCAGAAAGTTGGGCAAAATAAAGACGCTAAGTACAAAATGTACTTAACAAAAATTTTTTTTTCGTTTTCAGGCAAAATAGAAGTATCTTAAAAAAATTCAACTAATAATTCAAGTGTAACTTTATATTCCATTAAAAAATCAAGTTTTTTTATTAATAGTTTCAATTAATTGCAATATTTTAATTATGTTTGAAGAAGCAAATAACTAAAATAATATTATTTAAAACTAAAGTTAAAAATTATAACGAAGTAATTTATTAAATCAAAATTACAAATGATGTTGTGAAAGTGATATAGATATGAAAAAAAGTAATATTAAATTTGAGAAGATATTTAATGATTAAAAATGTTTGGAAGTGTACAGTTGGTTTAATGACGTGTGTCCTGTCAACAACATATGGTGGACGTAGCCATCGTACACGTCTTTTGTGATTTGCAAAAACAACGCGTGTCATGTATATTACAGGCATCAAGGGGTAAAATTTTATTGGAATGAGAGAGAAAGAGTAAATCTTGACATGAGTGAAGTGCACTGCGGTTTATCTTCGTTGTCCTAAACCGGCCAAAGATTGGAATTCTTGTTGTCGCTACCTAACTGGAGAATGTCACCGAATCCGATTCTACCTAAAGAAATTTGCACGAACTAAAAGTTTAATTTTTCATTGCTCTCTTTTATACAATTTATATATATATACATACAAGCCGTAATGTCAACGACCGGTCGAAGACCTCATTTCTATTCTAAAATTCCCGTTAAATAAATTCGAAAATAATATTCAAATATTTTCTTCCCTTCAAATTGAATATTATTTCCGGAATATTGAACATCCGGAAAACAAGCTTATACTCGCTTGCCATAAATATTTTTTAATAACATTTCATTCAATAAAAGTATTTTTTAACCATCATTATTGATTAAATTATAAATTATAATTTTAATCCAGTGATATCTGACGACGATCAAATATAATCTCAGGATATTTAATATCCACTTATAATTAAATTTTATTGAATTTTTTATGAACTGAAACATTCTTTAAAATTAATATTAAATATATAAGTAAATAATTTATGCAGTTTATTTTACAATAAGCGCTGTTAAATACTCTGAGAAAATAAAATACTATTTTCGAAACAAAAATTTCTTGGTTCAAGAAATCAGTTACAAGTATTTATTTTATTATTATTAATAATTATTAATAATAATAAAATAAATACTTGTAACTGATTTCTTGAACCAAGAAATTTTTGTTTCGAAAATAGTATTTGATTTTCTCAGAATATCTAAACTAATTATAATTAATTTCTTGAGAGAAGAGCATCAAATTGAATTTGATATCATATGCATTTGTTATTATATTATGGGTAAACAAAAGAATAGTCTTGCTTGAATTAAATAAAAATTATTTTCAACAATTCTATGAATTCTTAAGACAAAATGATATATTTTCGAAAATTATCAAGAATATATGTTCTCATATCAAGTAAATTTTCTTAATGAAAGTATTTTTTTTTCTCAGTGTAATAAAATAAACTGTAATAATGAAAATTTGATTATAAATTAATCTAAAAGCAATACATTACGGTTTTCAGAAATACTAAATAATAAAAGACAAAACAATTTTCTAATGTGGAATTGCCGGATATCGTGACTGACAATAACGTGGATTGATCGATGTTAAAAGCCGCATTTGAGACTTAGTGCTTGTCTGTGATGATAACGAATATGTCTTTACGTATATTAATATTTATATGTACATGTGGACGTAGTAAGCTTTTTAAGGAATCTCTAAGACGTCATAAATAGTATAAAATCGATCTGGATACTTGAGTGATCGATTGCACAGTTTTGCTGCTGCAATAGCAACCGAGCCAACCGAAGAAGGCTTTGGTAGTGGTTTTTCTTGGAAATCGAGTCACTGCCATCCACCCACATGCCCTTCTCCCAAACCAGTAAGAATAAGACGGATAAATTTAAGCTGCTTGGGTGGAAGGGTTTCTGTGCTCTATATTAAAAGAAAAGGGAAAGATGGAAATAACAAATTTGATAGAATAAATTTTAAATAATAAAACAAAGTTTGTAATTCAATAATAGCAATCGTAATAACAACAACAATCAGTTTAAATAAATTGAAATATTAAAAAAATGTATAAATCAATAATTGTCTGATAGCTTTACTCTAACAAACTTGTTCTGACTTCGAAAACTAAAAATATCCAACTGAAGATTCTGTTTTGGTCAGGATTATCTCCGGAAAAATTCGATAGAAGTTCAGTAGAAAATCAGGACTTACTGACTTTTACTTAAAAAAAAAAAAAAATTCTTTTTTTATACTTTCCAGTGATATCATTTCTCCAAACGATTTTTAACGCTGTTTTAACGTTCCATATAGATAGCTATTATAGCAATTCAGATTTTGATTATAGCTATATATATTGCCGTAACAACCATCTATATAGATGTAACCTTTACGCAAATGAAGTATTGCTACATTAACAATCTACACTGTGAAAAATTCCCAATAAATTTTACTATGCGTGCATAGTGACACCGGACTATAAGAAAACTGATTCAAAATTTACAAGTGTCCCATAGTAAACGTATGCGCAGACTACACGATTGTGGCCTATGCGCATACGTTTATTGCCCCTTGTAGGAAAAAAAATATTGACAATGGGGCCAGTCTTGGCACAATACTGGGCTACCGAGGCTCGGCCTCCCAAGGTTGGTCCGAGATCCGACCAACGTTCAAGTGACGAGTCTTCGTTTGCCAGTCTTGGGACAAGGTTCAGCCAATAGTCAAGTGACAAGCATTCGTTTGCCAGTCTTGGGACAAGGTTCAGCCATTATACAAGTGGCAAGCATTCGTTTGCCAGTCTTGGGACAAGGTTCAGCCATTATACAAGTGGCAAGCCTTGGTTTTCCAGTCTAAATAACAAATGGTACCTAAAAACCCCTGGCTTCTGTGAATAGCGTAACAGCTTAGTGGATAAGACGCTTGCCTAGCAGTCATGAAGGACCAGGTTCGAGACCCAGCAAATGCAAAAAAAAAAAAATTAGTTTCATCGATCCACCTGATTTCTCTGTGTACAAATTTATTTCCATATGTTACCATCCCGCACATGTCTACTAATATTTTTTTTTTTTAAATTTATTTTTAAGAAGCATAGGTGCTTATTTAGCAACAGTCTTGGCACAATACTGGCTCTCGATATTGGGCCAATACTAAGATGCAGTCTTGGCACAACACTGTCACTCAAGCTTGGCTGGGTGTTATCATTTCGATGCTTAGACAGACTTGGGCCAAGCTTGGATTTCAAGCTTTCCCCAGAGTTAATAAGTCTTGCGCCAAGCCTCGGCCAAGCTTGGGCCTATTGTTTCTTCCTATAAGGGTGTGGGACACTTGTAAATTTTGAATTAGTTTTCTTATAATCCGGTGTTACTATGCACCCATAGTAAAATTTGTTGGGAATTTTTTACAGTGTACAATTTATATACCTTTAGATGGTCACTGTAACCCAACGATATTGTTCTTATAGAAATATTTTTTTTCAGTGTGTAATCATTAATCATTGAGTTATCAAACTATTCAAATCTCTTAACCCTCCAGGAGAAAAGAATGTACTGTCGAGGAGCCAATATCCCAGTTGATCTTTATTGAGGTATTGCACGACTCATGATGCGAAGCATCAAAGAGTGCTTTACGATCGAAAAATTTTTTTCGCCTCACTTCGGCAACTGTTTCAATTATTATAACCTTGTTAGTTCGCGGAATCAAGATATTTTGCCTACTATTTTGAAGATAATTTAATGTAGATTAGTTCTATACTTTTAAAAAATTTATTTAATTCAATAAAAACGAAAAAAACATCAAAATAGTTTTAAAAAATTTCCTGTCCGTCAAGTCTGAAACCCGTATACATGATAACTTGCGAAAAAATCCAGTAACTGAATCAAATTTTTTTTTTTTTAATTTTTTGATAGATTTGTAGGACCCCTATTGCAAATGACTAGGTAACTCAGAGTCGTTTAATTACAATTAATAAAATAAAAAAAAGGCTGTATAACTATATCTATGTAAAATTAACATGAATGGTGATATATTTATACATTAAACAACCAGGGGCGCTTGCGAATTACCGTCCTAGTACAGCTGTTTTTTTTTTGCTAATTGGTAAGCCTGAATTTTTTTAGTTCAATTTTTTTTATTTACATATATTTTTTTTTGTTTTTGTTATTAATCGAGATATTTTGAGGAGGTTCTTTTATAATTATAAAAAAAATACTAATATAATTAAAAAAAAAAAAAAAAAAAAAAAAAAAAAGAAAAACATAACAAATTTTAATGAAAGAAAATTTTACATATTTTAAATTTATTCGTGCTTCCCGCCATTTTTTTATTATTATTTTATTATTTCATAATAAATGAGTATTATGAGTCGTGCACTTTTGGATTTTCCAAATTTTTTTTTTTTTATCTGGTACAATCACTATAAAGAAATTAATGAGAACACCGATTCAAAATATACGATCCGTGTGCTCCGTGACTGGAAACAGATGTTGAGGCGTCGCACATGAGAATCGCGAATTAACGCGTACGGGAGTTGTGCTTCGTGCCATGCAAACTGTTAAGGTATACTTTAATATGCATGTTCTGATGCTGTTTATATATAGATGTAAATATTCATGTATATTTATATATAGAAGAAAATAAGTAAAAAAAAGTAGAGCTACAGAAGTTTGAAAGTTGTATGCGGATCGCGTGTTAAGTGTAGGCACGAGCTCAAGAAATTATCTTATACAGAGAGAATAAATAAATTTCCGAGTTTGGTTTTGCCATACAATTATTGTCCGTTTTTTAAAGAAAATTATGTTAAATATTGATACAAATTTTTTAAAATAATGATTCATTTAATTTTTTTACTCCAAAGTGTTAATTTTTTTATTTTTCATTTTAACAAGAAGTGGACGGTATTATTAGTTAGTATTATGTACCTTGAAATTTTTTTTACCCTCGGCCATTTTTGCTGTTTTCCAGCGTTATTCTATTGTATATTTTTTTTTCATCTAGTAAAACTTTTAACAATATTTACTGAAGAGATCATATATAATCGAAAGCACGAGAATAGTACAAAAAATATAAATGATGATTGTTTCACCGAGAAGAGAGAAAAAAATTTTTTATACATAGGGGAAGGGGGTAGGGTAGGCAAAACGGGGTACCCCCAAAATTTTATGGAAAAAAAAAAATTTTTTTTTTTCGTCTGATTACTATAAATCCGATATATTTGCGTATTTTTAGCCCTACGCATGACACCTAAGGCGAAATGGACCAGCCGGAAATTCTGAAATCATGATTCTTTAATATTTTTCTCGTCAAATTAAAAAAAATTAAATATCTTAATCCATTTTTCGGCTGATTTTCTACAGCTTGGGCAAATTTAGCCACTAAAAATATTCGAAAATAATATTTTATTTTTTAATTGATAAAATTTTTGGAGTAATTCCAAATAATCTGTAATTAAAAAAATTAAAAAACACGTTTTTTGGGTTCAAAATAATGACAAATACGAAATATAGAATTGTTTTCTATTATTAAATCACAATTAGTAATTAAGCTAATCGAGGGGAAACGATTTATTACACCTAAAAAAATTTTTTTTGAGTATTATAGAACTAAAAATAGTTGTCAAGAGAAAGAAATACATTCTTAATGATGAAAACAATTTAAAAAAAAAAAAAAAAATTCTCATTTTTTGGAAAGAGGCTTCTCTGCCCCACAAAAAATTTTTTTTTTTGCCTCCGTATCCACCAATGATGTGAAATGTAATTTTTCTATATGTATATTACATATAAAAAATTTAATTTAATGAAATTTGATCAATTTTTAGAAATTTTTTTTTTCCAACTTTTTTTAAGGGTACCCCTTTTTGCCCGCCAAAAATAAAAATTTTATTTTGCAACGGCAGCTAAAAATTTTGTCTATTTACCTTGAATGCCATTAAAAACAAAAAGATTTAGCGTATTTTAGTCCTTTAAAACTTAGTATTTCCTTAGGTACCCCCTTTTGCCCTCCCTTCCCCTATATATATTTTTTATGATATATAAGTATTTTAAGATTTTTATATAAAGACAGTAATCCAATTGTTCTACGGTACGCGTTCGATCATTTGATATATTTTCGATATCCAAGCAAGATGATACCGAAAAAAAAAAAAACATATGAAAGGATTTTCAGGGATTCTCATCTTATGGGTCGTACAGGAAAAGCGTAAAGACTCATTTTCCAAAGGGTATGAAACATACGGTTTATGAGAAAAGTGAAGTATCCAATGGGGCGAAAACTAGATGGGCTAGGCAGTGGATATGATCCTTTTCACGCTTGCATCTATCTGTACTAAGAATTTCGATTAGAAAATTTAGTATTTCCATTAAAATATAACAGCGTTCGACAAATCCGATAAAATTCAATAGTTATAAGGTTTTATAAAAAAAATCCCGTGAGCAAAAATTTTTTTTTTCACGGAAAAATATGAAAATATTTTATAGATAAAATAGAATAAAAATATATCTTGATTAAACAAAAGTACAAATTGATGCTTCACAAAATGCAGTATGTATGAATTTAATACATTTATCGAAGTCAGTAGAGTAAATATTACTATCGTACAGTCCGATAGCACACGATTGCCTGGAATGGGGTTGCAGAAGAGCTATAGAAGTAGAGGATGCAAAAGAGAGAAAGAGTGAGAAAGGCAATAGGGGTAATACCCCAAGTCATGGCAGATGAAAATGTATCGCTGTTGGAGTTCATTCCACAACCACAAACTAATCTCGAGTCGCGGTTCGATATTATTATATATACATATATATATGTATGTATTAAAGTACTCGAGATCGTGAGAACTCCTGAGAGATTTAGATAACATATTGATATTCAGGAAGTAAAGATTAATATATTTTCTTTTGCCTTTTCCATATTTACTACAAATATGACATAAATACTTCTGATTTACTTTAAACGATCAGTTTTTTTTTTTTTTTATATCTTTCCGTTTGGGAAATTGAAGATGTCTTGGAAAAGTAAAATTATTATTTTTATCATGAAATATGAAAAATGGTTTTCTCATCATCCTCATCAGATATCGACATATGTGACGTCAAAAGAAACATTTTCAGCCATTTTTATACTGGCATCAATATTTTTTATATACATTTTTCTTTTTTTTTTTTTTTTTAAGAAACAAAAAAATAATTGGATAAAGCAATCGGAATAATATATGAATTTTTGATGTTTCTATTTTCGTTGCTTGTCAGAGAAAAGAAATTATGCAAAAATTTTGTTTTTTAAAACCACTTTGTTTATTTATTTTATTCAATTTGTAAATATAAATATAATATATAGTTCTGTCTCAGCTTCATCCGGCATTTAATTACAAAAGCATTCCATTACTTACTTTACTCAAGTATTTTTACGGGTATTTTAATAAGATAAAAGTATTCTTTATTTATTTGCGACATCAAGAAGAAGAACTGAATGAACATTTAAAATATAGTTGTAATTACAGTAGTGGCAATGTTAGCACAAACGTTGCATTTTGTACTCAGAGCTTTGGCAGTGACGGATTAAAATAGAAACAACGCGTATACGCAGCATATGTGCGACAGGAACAGTCGTAGCAGTAAAAGAATTGGTCAGCGGAAAACATGATAAATTTGTAGCATATTTTACTTCTGTACTTTATTTATCCCCTCTTTTTTTTACTCTTTCCAAAGTCATGTTACCGAAGCTGTCTCGCCAAGCTGTCTACCTGTCCAAAAAACACTTCGTTTGACGATATATATATACACACACATATATATGTATGTATATTTTTTTAACAAACACAATTGTACAGTTGTTTGCTACTGATGATATATCTATATGTTTATATTTATATGTATCTACATATTTATATGTTCAGTGCATACAAGTTAATCCGAATGAACTGATGACTATCCACTTTTGTTTTTTTTTATTTCTTTTTTTAACAAAGAAAAAAAAACAAAAAGTCTTTTCTCCACTCGGTTCTTTTTCAAAATAGACGACAACAGAGAAGAACAAGTGAAATTCCATGACCTGCTTTTGCCAATGGTGTGTCTTTTATTCTTCATTAATGCCAAACAAGGATCGATAGAACGCCGGGTTGAAATAGGTTCAGTTGCTTTCACGTATTCAAAAGATAAATACATCGGTGTACGTATACATTCGTCGGGTAGAGAAAACAAAAAGTAAAAAAAGAAAATAAACGAACAAAAAATATATATATTGTAGAGTTGAAAAAGTTAAAAAAGGGATGAAAATCACACGAGTTTTCGCTCTGCCGGTGTACGGATTATCGAAGTTGATCCCTAGCAAATGTATCGATCTTTATCGATGTGCTGTGGTCTTTCAGTGTTTTCTCATCCTCTTTTTATTCCGCACGAAAGAGTATACGGGCAGTGTTTTCGCGTGAAATTCCCCGCGAAACACTCGATCAACTGTAAACTACCTAACGTTCGGCAAATAGTAATCCTGGCTGATAGAAGCGTGTCCCGTGCCGTTGAGTCACAGTCAAAGTTTACGTATTCTCTTTATATTACTTGGGAATCTCGGTAATCCAAATGATCTGAATAGGTGTTCATATTAGCGTGACTGAAAAAAAAATCGGTCTGTCAGTTGACCCTGCGGGCCAGCCCCAAAACTTCCCGCTGTTTTCGAGCTCGTTGAGCTCGAAAACACTATTGTGAATACATTTTCGAGCTCTACGAGCTCGCAAATACTTTTGTGTGCCATTGTTTTGTAAAAAACCATTTTTTAGCATTTCTTTCTCCCACGATATCTCGCGAACGAATTAACCGATTTTGATGGTTGAGGCGGCAATCGACGCGTTTTGTCAAGTTCTAAAGCTGATAAAATTTTGGATTCGATTTATCGAGTCGTTTTTGAGATATTTCAGGAAAAATAAAAAAAATTTTTTTTTTAATTCTTTCGACAGCGGTTTCTCTTGAACGAATGAACCGATTTTGATGGTTGAGGTGGCATTCGACGCGGCTTATAAAGCTCTAGAGCCCAGTCCATTTTGGAATGAATCCATCGAGCACATTAAAAGTTATCCAAAAAAAACATTTTTGAAAAAACTTTATTTTTGGAATATCTCTGAACGAGCCCTACCGATCAAGCTCAATTTTCTCTCGGCTTCAAGATATTGACAATCCGCGTCGAATGGCACCTTAAAGTTCAAAATCGGTTCATCCGTTCAAAAGATACAGGTATTTACATACGTACGTACGTACGTACGTACGTACGTACGTACATACATACATACATACACTCGGACATCATCGTGAAATTAGTCAGGATAGCTCCCTAGGACCTCGAAACGTCGACATCTGATGGAAATTCGATTTTCGTAAATCGGACCGAAACCAATAACTTCCCGAATTTTTGAAAATTTACAATTTTCTTAGCGGGAAGTTAAAAATCTCTTTGGGAATTAAAAAAAAATTAATCTCTTAATCATAGAAATAATTACGAATCTCTAAAATACGATGATAATAATTTTTTCTTTTCTATGCAAAAATAAATATTTACCAGAGAGCATGTTGATTTTAAATGCATATAGATAAATATTATTTGAAAATAATTGAAAATATTCAGAATTACGTTATACTTATTTAAATTAATGCATTTTTAATTTATGAAAAGTAATTATTTCTATTTTAAATTTTTAATCCATTAACAAGTAGATGGATTATTTTTTAATCATCGCTCTTTAATGTTGAATTAAGTTGTGTTTTTATTGTAACTTGGATATTGCAAATGACTTTTTCATTCGTCGGAGTATCAAAATTTCATTTATTTATGCATAAATTTTTTATTAAAATGAACTAATTAAATAAACGAATATCTAAAAATTATTATGAGGGTTTATGATACGTTTTTAAAAATAAATTTTTTCGTATCAATTTAAAAGCTAAATGAAAATCAAAATGAATCTGTTTGCAGTAATAAATATATTCAACATTACATGTTATATGGAAACAAATAGCCTGAAGCAATTTTATGAAATATAATGAGCTGCATAAAATATTTGGAATAGTTTAGTTTAAATTTTTACTGAAAAAAAAAAAATAAAATAAAAAATACCATACACATTTTCACAATTAAAATATTATAGTATTACCTTAAGGTAATTACTAATTAAATCATCATCACATTTTTCATATTTAAATGGACAACTGAATACGAGTAATTTATTTTCCCTTTTAACCTTTTTCAATCAAGTAACTTGGGCACTTACTAATATACTTTTTACTTTAAAAAAGTTTGTTTAAAAAATTAATTTTTTTTAATTTTCTTACTACTAGCATAGCTTACACGAATAATAATTTAAAAATTCTCTCAAGGCTCGCTATAAAAAAAGCAAAAAAAAAACGATTAAATTTTGAAGAAAAAAAATCTATGAAAATAATGAAAGTTACCGCAAGTATTTATTTGATGTTAGCTGTGGTTACTGGCACTGCGTAACTGCTACCACTTCAAAGTATTTTACTTTTGCCTACTGCTTTTAAACTTGAGCCGAAAGATATTGAGCGCTTTTTTATATGTAGTGAGCAATAGATACTTTGGATGTTTTGACTATATTTCATTTTATTTATTTATATATTATTGTTATTTTTTTATTTCAAAAATATATCAAAAATTTTCCTATAATGAGGATTAAAGATCTGATTTTAAAAAAATATGCATTCAAATTATGAATTAGAAATAAAAAAAATTGTAATCTAATATCCCCGATAACGTCTGTAAAGTAAATAATCGCTAACAAGCTAAATCTTGTTATTTGTTACTTACACTTTAAATACCAAATTTGAGAAGATTTGAATAATTAAAAAAAAAAAACATTAATTAAAATTACAAGCAATATACTCAAGTAGACTTAACTTGTTTGCGCACAAGATCAAAAAAAATGTCTTGTGACTTTTTCAGCTGTATATTTCTTGTTATGATTGTAATATTTATTTCGCGCAAATAAAAGGTAACCACGCCCAGGGTGGCTATAACTCTACTCACTGTTACTTGATTTTTATTTTTTTCTTTCATCTGATGCGGAAAAAGCACAAACACGCACACATGCACAGCAGAGAAGAGGCTTCTTCAGTACTTGCATTTATTACATTCATCTTTTTTACTCTTTCTTGGTGAGCTTCTGATGCTTTGATGGTTTCTTTTTTTTTTCTTCAACATTTCAAATGAGTCTATAAAAAAGGATAAAGATAGAGATAGAGTTTGTGAGAGAGGATGAAGAGTAAAAGATTCTTGAATTTCTAAGCCAGTTTGGCGGTTTCATCATATGCATCATGGGAAATGAGATAGTGTACAGAGAGAGTTGATAGAGAAAGAGAAAAGGTGAAATGAATACCGCAAAAGCAGAAAGCGTCAAAGCGAAATGAAAATTACGAGGTATCGTTACAGTCCCCCGTTAGTATATATATATAGGTATCTACTGTAACTCCTTGTTTATCTTTCTTACTGCTTTATGCTTTTATTTATTTTTTACTTTTCTTACAGTTAGTGTGACTTCAACTTACGACCAACTTTTTATTATTTTCAACCCTTCTTTACACATCTCTTTACCTTTAATATTTCGACTTTTCAATTACTTTTTATTATTAGTTATTGTTGTTTTTTTTTTTTTTTTTTTTTTGAGCCAGCGTAATGATCATCACAATAAAAATTTCTTTAAAAATCATAATTATTTTTCATCTAGTTAAAAAAATTGAATCTTGACGAGGATTGTAGGTAATTGGACAATAACTTTACAAATATTAATAATAAAGAAATCGTCAATTTATTTGATATCAAATTATTATTCAATGATTTTCAAGTTTCCTACGATCTTCGTCTATTGCATAAATAAATATTTTACTTCAAAGTGAAAATTAAATATATTGATATATTAGTTATGAAAGGCCGTATCGCATATTCAGAAAATCAAACAGCAGTCGTTGAAACCATTAAAAATATATCGGCTAAGACAAGATAAGAAGCATTAAATAGTATGTTGTGTGGCAAGGGATGAAATAAGACAAATTTAGAGATGGGTGAGATTGATTGCCCGAGTCAAAAGCTAGGATTAGAATCACGCGAAATCCGGAATCGTGTTTTATTACGTGCCACATTGTATTTTTAATAATTACCTGCATTAAAACTTAGAATTTAAATGCCTCGAGCCAGTTGAAACGAGAAGTTTTAAGACCAATAGTGCATGCCCAAATTTTACTATTACTTTGGTTGATTAGACTGATAAACAACCATTGAGAGGTTTCGAATAAACAACTGTTATTTTGACAGGGGTGAAATTGAAAAAAAAAAAAAAAACTCATTTATCTAAAAGAAACTTAGAGTTTTCTACCTTAGTGAGAAAACCAATAATTTTCAATCCCTTAAATGACACTGATTTGAATTCGGCTTATTGCGACTGACTAAACTGAAACAATTCGCGGACTGAACGCGAAGTGAATCCGGAGTGAATGACTTTTTTATTTATTCACTCCCTCTTAAAGTGACATTCACTATTCACTCCAAAAGAGAGTTTTGGAATATATTAATTATAAAAAGAATTACTACATATTACACAGTGAGATTAGGTCTTTTATATTTTGACATTTATATTGAGTGCGGAAATCATTACGAGCTCCCTTTATATACATTCATGAGATATAATTTTTAAAAATTATTAACAGCAGATAATGAAAACTCTCATGCTTAAGAAGCTAGACGGAAAGAAAATTATGGGAAGTTTTGCTATGCATTATGGGAATCGTTCCCATAATGGTATGGGAATGGTTCATATACCAATATGGGAACCATTACCATAATATTATAGGAATGCTTCCTATAATAGTATGGGAACTATTCCTATAATATTATAGGAATGATTCCCATAATATTATAGAAAGTATTCCTATAAATTATAGGAACTATTCCTATAATGTTATGGGTGTCATTCCCATAATTATAGGAACTATTCCTATAATTATGGGAACAATTTCCATAATTATCTTTCCGTGTATAGAAATGGACTTTTCATTTTCCATCATTATAATATCATTTCCTTGAGTCACAAACTGTCATATGACTTACATCAACCATCCCTGATTAAAGAAAATGATTTACTTAATGATAAATATATTTCTATATAGTACCAAAATTGAATTGTTTTGAATGATGATATGGAAACTAGTTGAAAAACGCGTTTTTACGAAATTCGCATTATAAAAGTCGATTTTGTTAAAAAAAAAAAAAAAAAAACGATTAAATTAAATAGTTATTTTGGATATTTAAATTAAATTCTACTCCGCGTTAAATAATAATCATGTCAAATTTGATAATACTTTTTTTTCCCTAAAACCAAACACATAAAATTTCAGTGCATAAAAGGTGAAAGGAAAATGACCTTAGAAAATGGCATCTAACCAAACACGATAACCGGATGTTCAGCGTGACTACAGAATTGTTTTATCTTTCCTCTTCTTGTCTGCAAGCACTTCCTCTTCCGATTCTCAACGTATTCCAACAACGATGAGCATGAGAGAGTCCTCGTTTATTCCCTTAAGTCTGCAGAGTGCGAGACGAGGTGATTTCGTTTCACTGTCTTTTCTTATCCCTGCACTTATTTCTTTTTCAAGCGAAAACAGAATAGACTTTTATCCGTTTTGTGTGTGTACATACATTTTACTGTACGAACGTGACGCAGTCAAAGATTTTTAACTTTACCATTTTATGATAAAAATTTTTTTTCTACTTTTTCTGTTTTTTTTTTTTTGTCTATTTTATTAAAAATATTTATCTAGAAATTTTATCATTATATCTGCTTTAATAAATAAATATAAGAAAATATAATAAAATTTTGATCTTGTTAAAAAGTCACAGAGGACTCTTTATAACAATATCCAATT
>NC_079978.1:8970557-8978057 GCF_029852145.1 Microplitis mediator | reverse complement strand
TCTATTCCGGAACCCGGCAGCGGAACCGTATACAATTCGTTCACTCGCAAGAGTGTTCGTCGGGGCAACCCAAAATGACCTGGAGACGTCGACAGGAAGTCCGGAAAGAGTTTTCTTTTCTGTATAAGCGTTCAAGTTCCCTGGAAACTTTTAGCAAGGAGATAGGGTTTGGAACGCGAAGAGCACCGCAGTTGCGGCGGTGTCCGGATCTTCCTCTCGGACCTTGAAAATCCAGGAGAGGGACACGTGGAGGTGTCGCGCCGGTTCGTACCCATATCCGCAGCAGGTCTCCAAGGTTAAGAGCCTCTAGTCGATAGGATAATGAAGGTAAGGGAAGTCGGCAAAATGGATTTCGTAACTTCGGAATAAGGATTGGCTCTGAGGAACGGGGCGTGTCGGGCTTGATAGGGAAGTGAGTTGACTGACGTGCCGGGCCTGGGCGAAATGATTGGCGTTCACGCACCAGGAGTCGAGCTCGGTCCCGTGCCTTGGTCTCTCATGGATCTTTCTTGCTATAAGATTATAGTGGTGCGAAAGTACTGTTATAATTCTTTTCGGCCGTCATTTAACGTTCAACTCAGAACTGGCACGGTCCAGGGAGGTCCGACTGTCTAATTAAAACAAAGCATTGTGATGGCCCTTGCGGGTGTTGACACAATGTGATTTCTGCCCAGTGCGATGAATGTCAATGTATTTATTTTCGATTTTATACATGATTAAGATTACTGGGCGACATTATATATTGATTAGCCAAGAGACCGAGACAAGTTGCTTTTTTTTGTCGTTGGTAGTGCAATTAACACCCAAGGGGGTAACGGCTACCTTGCGTCCTACCCCCTTGCAGATGGGTAAAAGGTGTTGCCTTTGAACAACATGATGTAAGGTACAGGGAATGCGATAAGCGCCCTGGGCGGTTACT
Source organism: Microplitis mediator (assembly GCF_029852145.1). Taxonomy (NCBI): domain Eukaryota; kingdom Metazoa; phylum Arthropoda; class Insecta; order Hymenoptera; family Braconidae; genus Microplitis; species Microplitis mediator. Next base: position 8,977,138 of record NC_079978.1, on the reverse strand, counting down.
CGTCCAACGTTGTGAGGGGAGCCTCACTAACACGAGCTCTAAGGGTAAGGGGAGCCCGACTGAGGTGTGTTACTCAGTCCCCCTTAATTGGAGACGGCCTCTTAGGGGCTGTGTTCGCTTTTAGGGAATAGAGGGGTTTTGTGAAACATTTCATGTACGCATAACTCTTAGGGGAGAAGACTTTGGTCTTACTCCACCGCCTGTATCGTATACGAACCATATATAAAAATTCGTGATACGGGTGGGGGTGCCAACTGCCCAAGATCCAGTTGCAATCGAAGAGTCATGGTTCTGGTAGCTGAGCTGCCTACGTCAGAAGGGTGAGATGGCAAAGGTGTATGTTCGACCGAGAAAGCGTGGTGTGTACTGTAAGCAGGAACTGCTGGTTCGAACCCCTAATCTAGCGTCATAAGGCTACTTGGTTGCCGCTGCCGTCGCCACTGAGGATATGTCCTGGGGGGCAAGCCCTCCAGACCCCCAGAGCGGTCGTAACTATGACTCTCCTAAGATAACCAAATGCCTCGTCATCTAATTAGTGACGCGCATGGATGGATTAATGAGACCTCCTCTGTCCCTATTTTCTTCACGAGTGGACCAACCACCGCCATTTTGTGCCTCAAAACATAATGGCATCCACAATAAAACTCGTAGATTAGAGTTCATTGAGTGATGGATGAGGGTATGTGTTTATAATGGCGTATCTGAAATCTTGGTGAATATATTCCTAGTGGAGGTAGCCCTTATGGGCTGGGGAAGAACTTGCGCGCCCCACCACTATACCTAGCAAGCGGTTCACCAGAGCTGAAGTCTGGTACCATGGGGGATCCATTCCAAGCCCCGCTTTGACCAGAAATGGGAGAAGTGTTTGGGTCCGAATGAGGTCGGACTCGTGGTGGTTGTTGGTGAGACTCCCACATGCAATGCATGCCTAATGGGTCAGTTAATGTGAGCTTATGCTCACATTTCGCTTTTATAATATATGGTAGTGTCAAAAATAGGGACCACACGCAACGCGAGTATGCCCAAAAGGGTGAGGTATCGGCTTCCGGTCGGTGGAGGCGGACTTAGGTCCCGTTACATTAATTAATTGTCCCTATTTTCTTGGCGAGTGGAAAACCTCCGCCATTTTGTGCCTCAAAACATCATGGCGTCCACAAAAAACTCGTAGATTAGAGATCACTGAGTGATGGATGAGGGTATGTGTTTATAATGGCGTATCTGAAATCTTGGTGATTATATTCCTAAGTGGAGGTAGCCCTTATGGGTTGGAGAAGAACTTGCGCGCCCCACCACTTAACCTATGCAAGCGGTTCACCAGAGCTGAAGTCTGGTACCATGGGGGATCCATTCCAAGCCCCGCTTTGACCAGAAATGGGAGAAGTGTTTGGGTCCGAATGAGGTCGGACTCGTGGTGGTTGTTGGTGAGACACCCACATGCAATGCATGCCTAATGGGTAAGTTAATGTGAGCTTATACTCACATTTCGCTTTTATAATATATGGTAGTGCCAAAGATAGGGACCACACGCAACGCGAGTATGCCCAAAAGGGTGAGGAATCGGCTTCCGGTCGGCGGAGGCGGACTTAGGTCCCGTTACATTAATTAATTGTCCCTATTTTCTGGTGGCATGGTCTAAAAGTGGCCAATATGGGCCGGACAAGCAAACGTCACCTCTTCGTGGTTGCCACCACGAGTACCGAAAGGGAAACTAACGACGTCACTGCCGATCCAAAGGGATTTATTGATGTTGCAAGACGTCCAAGAAAGTGGAAGGCTCTAAGAGTCCACTTAACTATCTAAGGGATCTAGATAGATAAATAATAGAAAATATGTATATATGTATATATATATATATATATATATATATCGAAAAGGTATAAAATACCTATATGTGTGTGCGTATGCGTATGCGCGCACTTTGATGTAAACAGTGTATCAAAGAAATAAACTAAGACGTCATGTCGTTTACTTCGTCTAAGCGACTTATGACTTTCGAATATTATTTCCGATACTAAATAAGAACAAGAGTTTAAAAACTCTTGAGAGGGCAAAACAACTCTCCCCAAAAACGTCGGGGCCAGAGAAGAATACATTTGAGGTGTGTGTGTGCGTGTGCGCGCGCGCATATATATATTATTAATGAATGAACAATGTTCATACAAATTTGGCGTACTTGTACATTAACTAATTCCTTAAAAAGATACTTTAAATGGTTAATAAAGTGATAGTGTAGTCCGATCTTGTGGGCCTAGGCGTTACACAAGCCGGAGTGGCTACACATGCGATAGCAGAGTACTACGATTCTGTGGACTCAAGAAAGTTACACAGACCTGAGTTAGTATTTAACTATATGCCTAGAGGTTTAAAAACCTCAAGTACCACGATCTTGTGGACCCACCAGGGTTACACAAGCCTGAGCGGGTACTCTCAGCCGTCCCGAGTCTCTTCCTTAGAAAGAACAGCTCTCAAGCTGAATAGGAGAGACATGGGTCAGGACAGGCATTCAACTTTATTGCTTCCACGCAAATAATTCTGGTGAAAATAACTTAGGAGAAACGGCGCATGTTTACTTCGGAGGCTTCTAGGCCGCCCCAATCTGAAAATGAGCATGTTATAATTTGTACTTGTACAACGCTGTGGACCTCTGTTACGGAAACTACGAGCAAGAAGTAATGAAGCGGAATGTATCAGCTGATGTGCAAGTATGTTCTAGTGGGGCAGAACAGAACACATATCGGCTTGGGTGAGCAGCCCAACGCTGCCAACCCTAAAGGTGATTCCAGTCACTCAAAACATATGGAAAAACTTGAATGACTGTTGAATATATATAATAGTGAAACATAAGGCCTGTTCCCTCCGGGGGCAGGCATTTCACTTTAATCGATTTTGAATATAGAAGTGATTAACTAGCTTTATGTCCTGCAACATAAGGCGAAATTTTTCACTTTAATCGATTTTAAATTGATTATATGTGGATTTACTGTCTTATGGTCCCTGGACCTGAGGCAGTTTTTTTTTTCACTTTAATCGATTTTTTGAATGCAATGATAGTCAAAAGCTATTATATGTCGACAGTGGACTGATACCACCTCCAATAGGCCCAGGCCCTGCAAAAATTTTTGATTATCCTAAAATTGCGAAAGCAATAAGTATAAAAATTTCTCAGGGGAATCTCGTCTAAGTATCAGCCCACAGACAAAACTTAACCCTATCCTTCCTTCCCCAAAACACTAATCATGCTTTTCTCTTTCACAGGTAGCAGCCACACTAAACTTTTCTTTTCCCTACAGGCACAACAAAGAGTTTAGCGACTCAAACAGCAAAAATAATAACCATGGCTTTCTCCTCTCATGTAAAATTATCCGCATTGGACCGGCATTCGGATATGCGGGATCGGTCCGCATGGGAGGGGAATCCCATGGTGGTCTTAAAACGAATCAAACCAATGGAAGACACCTGGACATCACCATCATCATCATCGACGACGATCAACAACACGCTCGTTCGAAGAAGTGCCAGAGTGGCAAGCCGGGTTGTTATGGTTGGAAATTTGATCGCTAAGCCCCCTGGTACTTCCGTCAATCGTCGGCACGAGAATCGGGAATCGCGGACGCGCACGGGTAAAATCACGCGACCGAGTAAATTAGTAAACGCGAAACGGGACACAACACTTAAAGTAGATTCAGTAGTAAACGGTACAAATTGTTCGCGGGGCACAAGCCGACGTACGTGTCCGGGGTCGAGTAACTATGCCCACGGTGGGCTCGCAACAGGAGAGGAAACAACAGAAGGGCTCGGTACGGTAAACGAAATTCAACCCCCCCCCCAATTCCGACAACAGTAGAGAGAGAAGGAGGTGAGAGAGGATTCAACGCGGAAGGTCTTCGAGTCTTGCAGTTGAATTTGCGGAATGATAAGGCGGGAACACTGGAAACAGGTGCCTTGTGGGAGGAGGAACGTATTGATGTCCTTCTTTTGCAAGAGCCATACGCAGTTGCAAGTAATAAATGTTTTAAAATACCCGGTTTTAGCAGCTATGTACAAATTGCTGCCACAACCAGGGAAAGGCCATTTGCGGCCATTTGTCTAACTAACCCAAGGTACAAAATGATACACATTTCGCAACTAAGCACCGCGCACTGCGTATGTGCTCAAATTGTGGGTCCAGGCATTTCTTTCTATGTGGTATCGTCATACTTCCAGTGTCGAGACGAAGTAGGGGTTCACATCACGAAATTAGAAAAGGTAGCACAGGCACTAAGGGGAAATAAAGTTTTATTTGGGATGGACGCGAACGCTAGATCAATTAGATGGGGCCCAGAAACAAATGATAAGGGGGAAAAATTAGAGGACTTTATAGATGACAATGGGTTAGAGATTTTAAACGTAAAAAGGGAGGGACCAACTTACGCTTCGACGACAGGAGAGTCATACATAGACGTTACCTTAGCCACCCCAAAACTCGCACGGTACGTACGAGACTGGTCCATCAAACGCGAGTGGGTGCAAAGTACCGACCACTATGCGATCGATATCAGCCTAGGAATTCCAAGAGATCGGGAGGGTCTCGATGGGGCAGATCCTAAGCGGTTCAACCTTGCGTTGGCCGACTGGGAGAAGTTCCGCGAGAAACTACCAGAACTCGCAAGAGTGAATCTTGAGGGCCTAGCGCTGGAAACGGTCGAGGACGTGGAAAGGTATACCGATGCACTCACTAAAACCATCATAGAGTCATGTGAATTTGCTATCCCGCGGAAGAAGCCGCACGTAAAATCATACCCGTGGTGGACCAGGGAACTGACAAAGGAAAAGAGAGTGGTTTACAAAGCCAGAAGGGGATTCCAGAGGGAGACAGACGAAGGGAAAAAGACAGAACTTAAAGAGACTTACTTACGACTTTGCAAGACATACTCTAAACACGTTAAGAGACAGAGAGAAAACAGCTGGCGAGAGTTTGTCACGTCGAACGGTAACAAGGAGCACTGGGGCATCGTTTACAAGCTCCAGGCAGACAAACACCGAGTTAACAGAGTGCTCACCACACTCCGGCGTGACGGGCGATCCACAGAAAGCTTTAAGGACACAGCTAGCTGCTTTCTCAACACACACATTGTAGACGACAAACCAGACGAAGAGACAGAGGAACAGAAAGCAACCCGGGAAAACTCAGAGACGCCACCAGACACCGCAGACGCCGACTCATTCACCCCGCGCGAATCATACAGAATTTTGAAAACCCTTAAAAATAAGAAAGCACCCGGACCAGACTTAGTGGAAAATGAGGTAATCAAAAGGGCGGGAGTCATTTTATCTAGGGAATTTTTAGACTTATATAATAGGTGCCTAGAGCTAGGAGTTTTCCCTACCGCATGGAAAGAGGGTGGGATTATCATGCTCCTTAAGAGCAGTGACAAAGACGCGAGCGACCCAAAATCTTATAGGCCAATTTGTTTACTTTCGGTTATCGGGAAGGTATTTGAAAGATTGCTAAAGTCGAGACTCACCACCACAGTCTTAGCTGGGGATAATATCTCCAGTCAACAATTTGGTTTCATGGCCAAAAGGTCGACTGAAGATGCGATCGTTGAGATGCGCCGCTTGCTAGATTCGACAACAGAGAATCTGGCAATCGGACTTCTCTTCGATATATCTGGCGCCTTTGACAACGTGTGGTGGCCGCGAGTGCTCGAGGGATTGAAGAAGCGGGAATGCCCCAAAAATGTTTATAAGGTAGTACAGAGTTACTTTGAGGACAGGACAGTAGGACTTTCATGGGGATTCGGGTGGGAAAAGAAGAAGCCAACTAGGGGATGTCCACAGGGATCAGTCTTAGGGCCACTATTTTGGAACATTATGTTCGACGACTTACTCAAAGAATTAGAATCATCAGATCACGGGAGTAAATTTGTAGCCTATGCTGACGACCTCCTCGTCATCATAGAGGGAACTTCACGAGTGGACATCGAAAGGAAAGCACAAGGGACGGTGGATTCGATACTGGAATGGTGTCGTTCCGCGAAACTCACGCTGTCGGAGTCCAAGACCGAAGCGATATTCCTCAAGAGGGATTACACCCGACGCGGTCCACGCAAGGACAAAGGTCCGTACCCCTATGAAGCGAAAAGACAGAAAAAGCCCAAGTATGATTCAAAGCCACCGAAAATCGTAATAGGTAAAACAAAGATAGCATTCAAAAAGAGCGTTAGATACTTAGGGGTACACTTCGACCAGGACCTCAAACCAACCACACACATAAAGACAAGGCGCGCGAAATTAGACAAAACTTTTGGTCGTTTACGCCGTCTCGCACGGACTGAATGGGGACTGCGCTTTCCGGCTATGTCCACCATCTACAAGGGCTACTTCCTGCCCGTTGTCACTTATGCGGCAGCAGGCTGGAGTGACTTATGTGGAGTGGAGGAATGGAAGGCTCTTAGGGCCCTGCAACGTCGAGCCCTGATTGCGATGACGTGTTCATACAAGACGGCATCGTATGAGGGACTTTGTGTAGTTGCAGGGGCAGTGCCCATTCGGCTTGTGATTGACGAACGTTGCGCCCGCTACAATCTTCGTACTGGCAA